>NW_022196905.1:85592371-85592817 GCF_008632895.1 Mastomys coucha
ATTACAGTAACTTAAGAGCCATAGGAACTTCATGTGTCACAGAAGGTAGGCCTTTTGTGACATGGTCCTCATTTCCCATTACAGCTTCTGTCAATCTCAGGGTAAAGACTTCTGACCACATCAATCATTTTTCAGAACACTGAGCCCTTCTATACAAAGCTCTTTGACTATATAGCCTTCCTCAGTAGTTGAATATCTACACACCCATCAAGTCTAATTCAATAACACATGCTATGTGACCCTCTAAATGGACCTGACACTCTTTTCTGGTAGCCCTGTTATGCATTCAGTCTTGTTTCTATAACATGATATCTATTTCCCCTCTTCACTGTTGTTCAGTGTTGTTACATTGCTATGTCACATGCTAGACTGGCAGAGTACTCCAAATGATGTCATTGGAGAGTATGGAGGAATGAATTAAAAATGAAAAGGGAAAAAAAGAAAAA
>NW_022196905.1:85592931-85593095 GCF_008632895.1 Mastomys coucha
ATTATTCTGAAACAATGTATCCATCATACTAACAATGGAGACTCCTTCTTCCTTGTTAACTAACAGAGCTAGTAGAACAGCGGCTGATGGGATCAAGGACATTTTATGACTGTTGGCAAGAGGTAGGATTTGAATCTGGCCTCAGATAAGTTTCTTGCCCTCTG
>NW_022196905.1:85594801-85595842 GCF_008632895.1 Mastomys coucha
CCCTTCTTACAGTGCCTTCTCTTTTCTACAGATGAATAGCTCAGAAAAGCAGCAGATGCTCATTGAATGGATGTAATGCGTGTTCTTCCTGAGAGAATGTTGGTCTGTGAAGATTACAGTAGGTAAAATGTAAAACAATGGTCGCAGAAGATGTCTTGGAGTCATTGTGCATCTCTGCCTGAGACAATCATCTTGAAAATAGCTGATTATCAAATAATCTCAAATTATGTTTTCCAGAAAAATCACTCTGTTCACATTTTTAGTTCACTTCAGAATGAGAGCTTTCAATTGTTTTACAGATGTTAGACAAATAACAATGATAAAAACCTCAATTACCAGTATATATTTTAATTCACAGTAAAGAACTAAAAGTATGAACAAAATCCTTTATTATCACTGTATTGGGTCCATAGAATGGAGTATAACTACTTGAGGACCATTAAGGAGTCAAAATAAATATAGATTACAATCAAAGTGTTAAAATACAATTATTTGCTCCATTAAGTGATTTAGGATAGTTGAAGGACTTTTGTTTTGTTTTGAAGACCTTTATATACTGTTAGCCACCCAGCATTTAGGACACCAGAAGAATGTGGCCCATAGCCATGTGGTATGCAGGGTGAACACCATGGTCCATGTTGGTGATTTCAGCAATTAGGAAGCAGAGGTACAATCAGTAAGAGAAGCAAGACTTCCAGACCAGCAGGTGGCAGGGGCTCACACTGAAGAACACTTGCTTCTCCTGCAGAGGAGACAAGCTTTGCTTCTTGTCATGTGCCAGAGAGCCCACAACTGTCTAACTCCAGCCCTGAAGATCTGATGCCTCTATCCTCCTATGCTTCTAGCACTTGTACTAGTATGCATGTCCACTCACATAATTAAATGATGGAATGAAAATTTCACAACAGAGTTCAAGACCAACAGGTTATCTGGCAACTTTAGAAAGAAGGACACAAAGCAGAGTGAATCCTGTGGATTCAGGCCCATTCCCCTTGCTCTGTGTTAGTTTCCTTTGGTCATGTTTGATGCATACACAATGCC
>NW_022196905.1:85596824-85597954 GCF_008632895.1 Mastomys coucha
TGCTACACCAGAACTGGATGGCTAAATGCCAGTATAGAAGAAAATCAACAAAAGTCAGGGTAACATCAATTCTCTAGAGCTCAGCTATCCTACTAGAGCAAAAAGTAGCTCTAACACAAGTAAAGCACAAGAAAATGACCTTAAATTCAGTCCTATAAAGATGAGAGAGGTCTTGTGTTGCAGATAGCCCTGGGGCTATTTGTAGTTTGATGCTAATTCCATTCTCCTTAGAGGGGCTTCGAATAAGGAATGAGTCAGCACTCAGGTGATTTTTCTGTCAACCTTCCCACCTGAAAGTTGGGAGAGAGAAGGAGGAGGTGTGGGAGAGAGAAAGGACAATGGAGGAGGAGGTGAAGGAAAGCAGTACAGAAGCATGTGGCCTGGAGAAACCTGTGGACTCCCTCCCCTCTGCTCGAGCACTGTTTCAAAACTGAAAGCTTGCCTGACAAGCCTCTGGGCTGAAGCCGACCACCTGTGGTGCAAAACACTGACACTGCAGCTCCGGAGATCAAAGGACTGGTACTCAGCTAACTTCTGCCAGAACTCCTGCTTGAAGTTCCTGCTGTAAACAGAGTTTGCGACACTATGTTTGCTATCTTGTTTATGTTAAAAGTTTGATTGTTGTGGTTTCATTTTGCCTTTTACTATATAAACACATTGCACCCTAAGTAAAGCATGCTTTGATACATATTCTTGGTGTCCGTCCTTCTTTGTTCCCACCCGCTTATTTCCATAGGTCCAGATCATCTCCAGTCCGAAGCATCCACTACCGTGTAGGATCCGTGGGCCGGACTCTACATATGGGGCTTGGACACAAGAGAAATGAACTGAGAGATCACACCATCAGATTACAGAGGTCTGTATAAAGAAGAAAGAAAGGATACAGACGTAGTCATTTCCACATGATAAGAGATTTGGCTAGCGCTGGCCAAAATTCACTGTGAAAAAGCTACGGGGATTCTAGGTAAGAAAAAGTGCTGGCCCGGTACTCAGGTCCACCTAAGAATTTATCGACGGTGAGAAATTATGGGTGCAGATATCTCAAAGATAGCTGCCCAGAATGTGGATAAGCTACTCAAGACAAAGGGGGTAAGGGTGAAAATACATGCCTTAAGAGAGTTATTAAAACT
>NW_022196905.1:85640319-85644387 GCF_008632895.1 Mastomys coucha
CACTGTGTCTTATAAGTTTGGATATACAGTATTTCCATTTTCACTGGATTCTAAAAGTGTTTTAATTTTTTTTTTTAATTTCTGTCTTGGCCCACTTTTCTTTCAGTAGTGAGTTTTTGAGATTTTATGAGTTTGTAAACTTTTCTATTGTTTCTGTATTTGTTGGTATCCATATTTAATTCACAGTAGTTAGATAGGATTCCAGTGCTTTACATTTTCTTCTATCTGTTGAGACTTATTGGTGCCCATATATGCGGTCAGTTTGGAATAAGGTACTAATAAGAATACATATTAATTTGGGTTTAGGTCAAATGTTATGTGAATATCTGCTAAGTCTATTTGGTTTATTATATCATTTAGGCACAGCATGTATCTGTGTATTTTTTGTCTGGATGACATAGTTATTGGACAAAATGGGATATTGAAGTTTCACACTGTCACTGTATGAATTGAAATGAAAGGGAAACTTTAATAGTTCTTCTCATGAGCTTGGGTGCGTTGCATTTGGGACACGGACAGTGAGAATTGCAATGTGCTCTTGGCGGGTTTTCCCTCTTATTATTTTCCCTATTTCTTCAGAGGAGTTTTAGGATGAGACCTTTCCTAAAACAAATATCACAAAGATAGACAAAGGTCACATATTAAGATGGCTACACCAGCTTGTTGCATTTGTCAAAATCCTTGGAATACCTTTTTTTAATCTTTTACCTTTACTTTTTTTTTTGAGCTTTTCAATATATAATTTAAAACTATTTTGTACCAGTACAGTATATTAACTTTACAAATGTAAAGATTTGGTCATTAAAGCATTTGAAAAATACATATTCTACTTCTGCTTTATTATACAATACCTACAAGAAAATATTAATTATAAATTAGAAAACATAAAAAATGCTTTCAATATAGAAGAGACCATTTGATTTTAAAGACAATACTCTTTAATACTGTTTACCCAGGAAATAACAAACTTTCACAGGGTACCAAACTGGACAGATGCTTCAGCAAAAACTGGACAAAGCTGTTCTAAAACCAGTTTGAAATACTTAATGCAACCTGGATGATCATTCTTCATTAAAACTCTAGACATCTCTCAAAGTGCTCCTTACATTTCCAAATGTTGAGGTATCTTCAGTGAATGCTGTGAACATATAGCATGCCTTCCATGTCAGAAGCAGCACTCAGTATCAATGCCAGGATATCTTCCTTCAAGCACACTACCTCTGCACGCTATTTTTAATGACTATTAGTGACCCAATCAATATAATTTATGCTGTTAGAAAACATACATTAAACATATTTTTAAGACCTCAGCCTTTACAAAAAATTCAGTTTATAAATTTGCATCATAAAAATTAGTGTCGAGACCATTAAGGTGGCCTTCACTTAATACGGTTGTATATTAGTTGGTTTTTCCCAGGGTTGAGCTGGCAGGTGTTCCACTTTTCTATGTGGTGTAATCAGGAAACCAATCCAAGCACTAAGCTGAAGTCCCAAGACAAAATGATTAATAAGATGGTACAGCGAAAGTTAGTGGGCTATAACCCTGGACCAATAAAACAATACAAGTGTTAAAATACTGGCCTAAACTTTGGTGAGAACTCACTTTACCTCAGACAAACATAAATCTGGAAGTGCAAATGGGAAATGTTCACATAGGCACTGCTGATAGGTTAAATGTACCAGAAAATACAAAGAGTCTTTACACATTGAAACGAGGCTCCCCTGGGTTCATGTTGAGGCCACAAGTCTTAACATTGATTCAACTTCAAATGTTCTCAAGTTTACACCTTTGTGCCCTTGGAATGGATCTTTTAGAAGTTGGGCCCAGCACAAGTAAAGTCAGATATGAGATGGACACATATCTGCCAAATTATTAAATAGTGGTTGTACACTCTAAAGTCTGTAGTAGAGAGATCAAAGCCCCAGGAGCATTTTAAAAAAAAAGTCTCAGGAAGGTTGTACTCCTTGCAGTTGGTAAACACTCGTTGCAAGTCCGCCATGACTAACTTCTTAGACACACAGTACCTGTTCCTGAAGTGTTTACTCATGGTTTTCAGATCCCTGGGGAACCTTATAACTTCATAATATCCCAGAGCTTCTGTTCTCTTCACTGGTTCCATGAAAGGCCAAGCGCTTTGATGGCTCTTCACCTGTTGCAGGATGTCCTTGACGGTACTGTGAATACAAAGATCCTGCTGCTCAGGATCTTTGAGCTCTTTACTTTTCTCTTTTCCACTTGGTTTCCAGCCTGTCTCTCTGATTCCAGGAATGCTTTCTGTAAGAATATGCTGAACTCCATCTTTGAAACATGAAAGTCTAGGGTAGTCTTTTTGAATATGAGCTTGTTTTCTTTCTATCAGCTTTTTAATGGTCTTCTGCTTTTTAATGATGACAGAGAATTCTGTGTATGGCATCTGAGGGTTCAGTTCACATCACATCAAAATGGCTCCTTCATAATCCTTGATGTAGCCAACATATTTGGTTTTACGAATTTTGATTTCTTTGGAGAAACCCTCCTTCTTGAAATAGCCAATGGCATACTCATCTACATATGTGAGGAAGTTCAAGATCTGGTACTTTATGTGGAATTCTTTGAGATGGTTCATTAGGTGGGTTCCATAGCCCTTGTCATTTGAGGTTACTGCATAGAAAACAATCTCTGTGAATCCCTGTGATGGAAACACTTGGAAACAGATACCACCAATGATATGGACATCTTTAATTAAAGCAAGGGTTTTGTGTTTTGGGTCAAAGATGAGCTGTGTGGTGTACTATTTGGGCATTCGGGGCAGTTGGTGGGAAAACATTCTTGTAGGCCTATCAGCCACATCAGGATCTTCTTGTTTGGTTTCTAGTTCAGGGAATTGCCCACCACATGGAACTCAAGGACACCCCTGTGTTCTTCCAGCCTCGCCGCCTCATCTCTGGCTGAATGTGCTGACAGAAAATTGGTCTCTGGTCCCAGCATCCCTGCAGGGTCTGTGAAGGTAGACATGACCTCATTGATCGATTCCACAGGAATATCCCCCATCCCTTGAGATCTCTTGGCTTTCTTGGGAGCATGAGAGTTGCTCATTTTCCTCTTTTCTCCTGGGTTTGCTTCAAGTCCAGAAGAGCTTCTGAATCTAGGGCATGGTCTTCCTCCACTGAGCAGCTCATGGGAAGTGGAATTTGATCTGATCAATGCTGTCTCAGTAATAGGAAGACACATTAGTGTTTGGCTTCCCAGTGGTTCTGGTGGCTGGTTCTGGAAGAGGCTGAGAGGAATCCTGATCCCAGATAGGGAAATTTTGACTGTATACTCGTTCCAACATGGACAGAAACTTTGAGAAATATGTGAGGATTAGCACGCTTCTCAAGAGACAGTTCGTCTTTTTCCTGTCTGGCTTGTTCTAAGAGTTGTTTCATGACAGTGAAGACCTAGCGAAGCAATGTTCTTCCAAACACTTTTTGTGGTTTCATACCAAGGTGAGCTGTCACAGAACAGGGGTACATTACAGTAGCATAAACATCTTGTGTAGTTTTCCTTGTATCCAGAGGTGTCAGGATTGGGAGACTGTAGTCTCTGCTGAGATGGAGCGTCCAGATTCCAGTAGTTGATGCGGTTCAGAAACATCTTGGCCAGCTCGATTGTTGTCTGCCCTCTCTTTTGATGGCAAATGACTAAACTTGAACTGTACGAAGTTGTTCACACCCTGTTCAATACGGAGCTTTTCAAATGGCAGCTTCTTCTCCAAGGAGCCTTCAACTATAGGTTTTCTTATTTGTAAAATTGACTTTCTCAAGAGCATATCCTTGACTTCATGTTGGAAGAACTTTGTTTTATTACAGCTCTGGCCCTCAAGAAACCTCAGTGTCATCTCTGATACAGGCTGTGCTAAACACCTTGAATAGGTAGAAATAAACTTGTGTGGTATCTTTATCTTCTTTGTGGACTCAAGTAAAGAGGTACTCCACATCCAACAATTCCCAGGAGTCTGTTCATTTTCTCCTCTGACACGTTCTCCATCCGAGTGGGAAACCTGAGCAGCAAGAGCATGGCTACAGCTTCGACAGGATTCTGTCAAA
>NW_022196905.1:87991602-88007087 GCF_008632895.1 Mastomys coucha
TTTATTCACTTGTCACTTAATATTTCATTTTAACCTTCCTGGCCTTCAGGCCTTACATGCTCCTTACATTCCACCCCCTGACACCTGAAATGTAGTGAGCATAAAAGGTGTCACTATGGTTATGCAGTCGGCGGGGGGGAGGGTTACAAAGTCTTAGTGCCACCATCTACGAGTGATATCCAACATTGTTCTCTTCATTCTAGGCATCACTCTTTCTTGCTTGCTTAACAACCAATTTCTATAAATTGTATACCAATTGGTATAAGCATTAAATTCAAAAAGCATATCTTCTAGCATGGGTCTTGCCAGCACTCTGACACAATAGCTTTGCAATGTATATGGCACACAATTCCTTTGTGATCCTGGTTTACTATACCAGTCGCCATATAATAGGCTGACTGCTGCCTCAGGATCATGTCTTATTAAATTTCTACATAGCATATAATGAAAATAATTACCCTTTGTTACATAGCAACTTATCAAAATGGCTAATATATGTAAATATCTATCTATCTATCTATCTATCATGTAAATATCATGTAAATGTCTATCCCAATCCTCTATATAGTGATTCACACAATGATTCAGCAACTGGGGTAAGGAATCTGATTGAGCTCCTTCTCCAAATACCCAGATACTGAATGTAGCTTGACAAAATTTGCAAGTCTCTCTGCCTATATATCCTTCTAGTATGCCCATTCTAAAAAAGAGATCACGCAAGGGTTCCCAATGCTTCATGTAAATGTATCTGATGACAATTTTCACTCCATCTTTTGCATCAGGTCATGTCTATGGCCCGACATGTTTCTTGCGTGTCCTGGCATACTGATGTTTGTTTCTGAAACATAGCAAGAGTTTAATGACAACATATGCAATTCCAGCTAGTACTGAGATCCACATGGCCTCCTTCATCCAGTGCCACCAGTGCCAAATTGGCATGCATACAAAGTCAAATTGAAGTATCCTGGCCACTGAGTCAAAGAAACTGCAGTGTGATATTTGCTTATTCCAATCCTTACGTAGATAGGTGTTAGTTCTAATCAGTCCTACCAAGTTATGTACTTGTGCTTGACTTCTGCTTAAACTTGCCTGTGTTCTCACAGTTTTTTCATGTGTAGACTCCAATTGTTTTTGGTTGAATTCTGATATTTCCTGAAGCTTTTTATTTGCAAGTATAAAATTTTCATAATGATCTTTCTCTATTTGGTTCAAAAATAATTTGGGTGATGAATACATATGTACTTGTTCTACATGTGTTTGTGTGACATATGTTTTAGTGTTATAATTCAGGATGGAGCAATTATGTACCATCCAACATCCTGGTTCTAGTTCTATTCTAAACTGTGTGTCATTCATTGATTCTCGGTCCAGATTTGTGCATGTAACATTCTGATAATCATTTATACATACCATGAAAGTCCAGTCTCCCAAGCTCTTGATTGTATTTTGCATGGTTGACTGTTAATCTAGTCTCAGTTAATTTAGTAAGGGGTATGTGTGGGTATATATATGTGTTTGCCCCTAGTGCATAACAGTTTTCTTGTGGGATGTATGCTGGTGTATCATTCAAGTTGATGAATATGAAATGGTCAATGAGTGTTAGCCATTTTACTTTGACTTCTGCATGTGGGTCTAGCTTTGTGTTCCATGCTTGCGGTATAGCAATGGAATGGTAAGCAGTGTAGGAATTTTGCAGGAAGATTTGTATCATGTGTAAGGTACACATGCCTTCCTCGCATGAACTTTCCATAGTGGGGTCTTTAAGTGTTTGGAATTCAGGGGTCCTTCTTCCTAATCCTGTCTGGAAGAATGTATCTAGTTCATTTATGGCTTTGTCCACAATTCTCAAGTACTGCATGCACATGATTCTGTTGTGGTTTTCTGCTGCCATTACCCTGATATGCTCTATCTTCATGTCTCTTTTCACTATCTCCTGTTTTGCTCTCATCTGTTGGAGTAGTATATTCAGTCCGTCCATTGAGTTGGACAGGGTGGCTAGTGCCTCTGAGGTTTTTGTTATCTACTATGGTTAAATTTCCATGGAAGGGTAAATTGGGAAAGTCTGAGACACACAAAATGTTGTGCCTTTTAATGGTTTCATTTAATTGTGATAGAAATGAATTTGGGCATCTGTTTCCCCATGGTTCTGGCAAGGGCAATGCCTGTCCTATGCCTTTCTTAATGAATTTTGGTTCTAACCTGTCCTTCACGGATTGACAGTGCCTTGCTACTGGTCCTTTGTTGGGTGAGCAGGTGGTCATTGCAGAGGTGGGTGTTGCAGAGGGTGTTTCTTCTTCACCACTTTCTTCCTCCACTTCATCTGTATACTCATATACTTGCTCATCCCATTGTTGGCTGGTGGTGTTATACCAATAGCCTATTGGGTTGTAATTCTGCATTATCATAAGTGCAAACCAAGATCTTGGGTAGGTGACATTCATGGCCATACCACAAGTAAATGTGGGCAGCAATTCATCCTCTTCATGGAAATCATAATATCTGATGACCATAGTCTTGTATTTGTTGTTGACCTTAAGGGTCACTGTCTTGGTTTGTTCAAATGATTTCCATACTGATGAGTATAGGGCCATATTGTTTGTTTTATTTGCCCAGATCTCAATCCAATGACATTTCAGAGGATTCTGCTCATCATCGTTAGTGGCATTTTGTGTCATGTCAGCCATGAAGGTTTTTGTGTGAAAGGAGTGTCCTATTGCCTTCCTGTATTGATCGCATCCTGAGAACCATTGGTACTCGATGCAGTAGGCATATTTCTGCCAAAAACTGTGAAAGATATTTGTTAGATATGACCAATCTCTAAAATCCATCCAGTACTGTGGGAATCGGTTGGTGATATTTACCAAGGCTCTTTCTGTAGCGTAACTGATGTTGACTGTTGGCATGGGTAAGCTACTACCACTTCCTGTTACTGCCACCTGTCCTATGAGGATAAGGTGTGTAACCAGCAGAAGGTAACATTGAATACCTTTCCTATATTGTGATTTGTGGATACATTCCACATTGTTGGGCATATGTCCCATTGCCAATCTGCGATGGGCAGTATGCCCCACAGAAGTATGGCTATTTGGAGACATGCCAAAAGCAATATTTTTATAATTTTGTTCCATGACCACATATTGCATTAGGCTATATTTTCTAATGTGGTGATCTTTAAATCTCCTTTACCTTGAGTTATCCAGGCCGTGTTTCCCGTTCCTTGGGCTATGATTTCGGCTTTGGACAATTCGTTAGTTTTCTTATTCCTGTGGACACATGTATATGGCCTAATTAGTTCCTTATCCTGCTCCTTGGGGTATTCTATTTGTAATTGGATTCCCCATGCTTCCTCCTGTGTGCCTGGTCCCCCTGGTTCCAGTTACTCCCAGTGTTGGAACAGATGTTGGTTCCTGCTCACCACTGATCCTGGGTTTGTCAGAGCGCCTGGGAGTTCCTACACCATTTCTTAAACGAATGTAACCTGTTCTCTGTGGACTGAGAATGAAGTCACTCACTCAAGTCAAATAGCTTTGACCATAGCAGGAAGTCTGTATCCAAAATCGAGCCTACAATTCATTTCTTGGTGCAGCAGAACTATCAACTCTCAGCTTAGCTACAATGGAGGTAAAATCCTTTGGTGATGTGAGGGTCATTGAAATACAGCTTTATTACAATGAAATCCAATGTCTAAAACTTGTTCTTATTTTGAGCTTGTACCACAGTAAGAGCCAAGATTTTAAACTCTACTAAATACAAAACAAACAAAAAGACTTTATATATTCATGTTCATTTAAGAAAATACTAGTAGTGGTGTATTATTTTTAAGTATACAGTTAATATGGTGGAGTTATTTAAAATTAATATTGAGAAAAATGTATTTTCACTATTTCTGTAGACAAGCAATAACATAAGTCTGTTAAATTGATTGTTGTTTTATATCAAACAACTTTTATAATACTTATTGTTATAATATTTTATAAATTTTAAGGAATATGAGAAAAAAGATATTATAGATATTGAAGGGGGGTCTTTGGAAGGAGTGGTGGTACAAGGAAACAAGGATGTGATTCAATTCTATTTACTTAAAGTGTGTTTTTAAATGTTAACAAATTCAGATGAATTGAAATCATGTAACTTTTCTCATCATAATGCAATAAAAGTTTAAAAAAAAATCCTACATCCCATAGAGGTCGGATAGCCAAAATATATAAGGAACTCTAGAAGTTATACTCAAAAATCCAAATAACCCAATTAAAAAGTTGGGTACAGAGCATTCATAACAGAGGAATCTCATTGGATGAAAAGCATTTAAATAGGTGTTCAACATCCTGAGTCATGGGGAAATTGCAAAATCATCCTGAGATTCCACCTTCCAACAATGGCTATCATCAAAATCTCAAGCAACAGCACATGCTGGTAAGGATGTGGAGTAAAGAGAACACTCCCCCATAAATGGTAGGATGCAAACTGGTGCAACCACTCAGGAAATCAGTCTGGTGGTTCCTCAGAAAATTGGAAATAGTTCTCCAAAAGACCCAGGCATACCGCCCCTGGCCATATACTCAAAAGATGTTCCACCATATCACAAGGACACCACCATGTTCATAGCAGCCTTATTCATAATAGCCAGAATCTGGAAGCAACCCAGATGCCCCTCAACTGAAGAATAGATACAGAAAATGTGATTTATTTACACAATGGAATACTATTTAACTATTAAAACAAGGACATCATGAATTTTGCAGGCAAATGTATGAAACTAGAACATATCATCCTGATTGAGGAATTTATGAAAACCTGTGTTTCCATTCATGCAATCTCTATTTTCCAAGTTATCTTTTATGAATATTTTCTCATTACTAATATGCAATATGTTAATTCATCAAATTTTCTCCTCAAATGTATTTTCCTTTGCATCTCTACACAGGTCATTATGTCATTTTCAAAGATAAATTTTATTACTGGGTTTCATAACTTTTATGGTAGGAGGAGTTGTGAAATTACCATGAAGCTAGGTTTTATATAACTATGATGCATGTAGTTAGCACTTTTTTTTCTCAATAAAGAGTTTTGAAAACCAAAAAAAAGACTGTTAAATTGATTGTTGTTTTATATCAAACAACTTTTATAATACTTATTTTTATTGTTATAATATTTTATAAATTTTAAGGAATGTGACAAAAAAGATATTGTAGGTATTGAAGGGGAGGGCTCTGGGAGGAGCGGTGGTACAAAAGGGAAACAAGAATGTGACTCAATTCTATTTACTTAAAATATGTTTTTAAATGTTAACAAATTCAGATAAATTGAAATCATGTAACTTTTGTCATCATAATGCAATAAAAGTTTAAAAAAATAAAATAAAATAAATCTCTTTATACTGTGTGCTAAATATTAAGTATATTTCCTGTCTCTATTTAGATGGTCATATGCTATTTTCTTGTTTGTTCAATCAGTGTAACTGGGTTACATGAAAATGTAGATAATAAGTCAACTGTGAATCCCTAGGATACATATAATACTTTTATAATGTTAGTCCCAATACTCTTTTATTAAATTTGTTAGATTTAGTTTGCTGATATTTTGTTTGGGATTTCTGCATCTACGTATATGAAATATATTGACTGGTCAGGTCTTTTTATTAAACCAAAACAGTACTTTATTTTGTAAATTTTTATAAATTTTGAGGAATTATATAATAATATATATAATAATATATATATATATACACACATCTTTTTCAGCTGTTAAGTGTACAAGATGAAGAAAATTTTAGTTAGAAAGAGATGCATCTGGAAAATAATTTTCTTGAACTCCATGTACACGTTTCAAAACTGCTGAGTCCCAAGGCCATTTATGAACTCTAGGCCTGCCGGAATCATGTGCAGCATATTAAAACTACACTATTTGAATATCTTAATAATTCTGCATAAATCAGGTCAAGCAGTGTGTCAACCTATAAGGACTGTGCACTTTAACTGAACATGGCAATATATTCACTCTTTTGAACTTTACATCATCATTTGCTGTCAAACAATGAAGCAAATCCCAGTAGTATATACAAAAACAGCTTTGCAGCTACAGAGGACTGTTTCCCACACTGATTAATCCAGGCAGCTAACTGGTTTATGCGACTTTACTGGGGAAAAATAAGTCAATTACTAGGAGAGCCATTAGTTCATCACTCATCCATTGACAACTAACATCATTTGTTCAGCGCTATATTAAACAGTATTGGAAGATAGACTAATAGCTCCAAGCCTCCTAACAATTTGAATGAAAATTACAAAATGTTTTGAGACCCTATTTTGGGATACAAATGACTTCCAATTTCCATTCTCTGTAGAACAAGAACAGGTCATTCCTTTATTGATATGCATAAAATACATCACATTTTCTGTTCTGCTGATGCTAAAATTCAATTCTGCAGCCACATCAGTTATGAGCATAAAGTATGTCATGTGACCTCAAATCTCTAACAGTGGAAGGTTTAAACAAGAATGGATGCGGCTAGAATAACGCTGCTTCCTTTGATGTGACAGCTCAGCATCCATCTCCCTCCCCCTCAGATGGCTTCTTCAGCATGTTAGAGCAGGGAGGATTGGTTTAGTCTCATAACCAAGTAATAGTGAAGATATTGAACACATAATAAACATGCTCCAGTTTAAAAAAAAATTCTGAATCTTGGGCAACTGTTCTCTTGTAACTACTTTATAGTTTCTAAAAGCAGTTATTGTCCAAAACTGGAAGAACTTAAGTCTTCTCAGATGAGCATGTGAATGAATGGAGGGAGGTAAACAAAAAAGAAAATTAAGAAAGATGAGGTCTAAAAAAAAAAAAAAGATGAGGTCTGATAGGGGAGCAGCTGGATAAGAAAATCAAAAAAGGAGCAATAATTTCAAGTTTATTCCAGCTATAATGCAGATTATTCTGACATTAAGTTAGCATCACACAGCACACATCTGAGTCCTTTCCCGAGATATTCTGTTGTATCTCTGTCTCTTTATAGATCCGTGCAATCTCTGGCACTAGGAGGGGTTCTTCTGAGTTTGGATCACATAGCAGTGAACAAATGGATAAAAGAACTTAGAAAGCAGGAGACCACTGTGATCTTAGAATATCAAGACAAATGTTGCCGTTACTGTTAATATTTGGATGATAAATTCTTGTTGTAAATGCAACCTTAGGTGGTTTGAAAAGGGTAGTCTGTAGGAAAATGGATTGTCAAAAAGAATACAACACCTTGATATGGGCTGCCATTAGGTCCCATAATTGTGGCTTGCCAATGAAACATGTCATTTAACTGGACCTGCAGAATATTGTGCCAAATCACTAAGTTCCTTTTCAGCGTCATAGCCTGTGCTTTTTGCCGGGCTCCTCGCTATCCTGATATGTACTCATAAAGGTCCGGCCAAAACTCTTGATTATCTAGGCGTTAGGGAAGGATTGTCTCTTCTTCTCACACGTGCTCTGCCAGATACAGGCACATGCATGGCACAGCCACAAGATGTCCACTCTGATGGAACTGCTGCCAACTGCCACACTCGCCCCCTGCCCTGCCCCCATTCACCAACTCGCCTCGTGTCCATCAACGTCTCCATCACGAGCACAGGGAGAGCTGACAGTTGAAGGGGAGCAGTTTGCCTCCCTAGTCCATGCCGAGTGGATGCGCCATCTTCTTGCCATCTCTCTGTTGGAACAGCACGGTCTTACTAAATCTATCTTGGTAAGACTGGGGGGACAGGGGATGGAGGCGGGAGGACGGGAGATGGAGGTGGGAAGACGGGAGATGGAGGTTGGAGGACGGGAGATGGAGGCGGGTCATGGGCTTAGTGGGGGACTGGTCAGGTCTTAATTAGGTTTTAGAATGAAGATTGTTCCAGCTTTGTCAATTAAAAATAGAAGCAAATCTACATTTCCTTTAGTGTAACAGACACCTCAACATTAATGGAGTCACAAGGGATTTTGGAGTTCTGTACTTAGAAATCTGGACCAAAGACCAAAGACCAGTTTGTTTCTCCTTCTTCTCCCTCTTCCTCTACCCCTCCCTCTCCTTCTCCCTGTCTCTCTCTTACCCACACATACACACACACATACACACACACACACACACACACACAGAGGAAGAGAAACTGAGGCAAAGAAATTGGCTCTCATGGCTCTTATAAAATTCATAGACAAACTTAGGTAAAAGTTAGTGTCCTTGTCCTGAGTCCAAAACATGCAGGAAAGGGCAGGCTAGGAAAATGGGTACACCTTATATGCTTCACTCCTGTGAAAGAATTCTTTTCTCTTTAGCGAATTCTGGTCTCTGCTCTTAAAGCCTTCAGCTGATTGGGTGATGCTCATGCACAATATGGAAAGCAATCTGCTTTAAAGTATACTGATTCTAAATATTAATCATATGTAAGAGTTACTGTCA
Source organism: Mastomys coucha (assembly GCF_008632895.1). Classification (NCBI taxonomy): domain Eukaryota; kingdom Metazoa; phylum Chordata; class Mammalia; order Rodentia; family Muridae; genus Mastomys; species Mastomys coucha. The sequence continues at coordinate 88,000,022 of NW_022196905.1, forward strand.
CAGAAATGTTCTAGGTAATATATGACCAGACAACTGGGTTCCATAGCCTAGCCAAGTCGACATAAGATTAACCAATACAATTCTTTCTCTTGTTTAGGTTTATTTTTATTATTTTTACAATTGTGTGTTTGTGCCATTGTGTACATGTGTAATTGTGTATAAGAATATGAGCACAGGTGCCAGCAGAAGCCAGAGATGCTTGGATCACCCTGGAGCTAGAATTCCAGGCTATCGTGAACCATCTGACATAGGTGCAAGGAATTGAACTCAGGTCTTCTGCAAGAGCAGTATGTGCTGTTAATTGGTGAATCATCTCCCCATGCCCTCCTCCTTGTCTTCATTTTCTCTTCCTCCTCTGCTCTTCTGCCACCTCCTCTTCCCCCGTCTCTTTCTCCTCCTCCTTCATTTGTAAAGAATTTCATAATTTTACTTCTTAGATTTAGAACTATCTCAAATTTGTTTTTAAATATGATATGAAGTAAGGCCCAACTTCATTCGTTTACATGTGGTCTTCCAGTTGTCCCTGAACCATTTATTAAAGCTATTTTTTTTGCATGGAATGGTCATGGTACCTGTGTAGAAAATTAGCTTTTACACTGACCCTAAAGGTCTGTTCTTATGCCAGTTCCATGACTATTTTTCATTACTGTAGCTTTGTATACAATTTTAAAAACAGAAACTGAGTCATTTAACTATTCTTTCTCAAGATTATTTTTTTGACTCCTGGGGGAACTTTGTGTATCATTTCTGCAAAAAGGGCCCTTGGGGTTTGGGTCGGGATTATAGAGCATCTCTACAGAATCTATAGTTGCTTTGATAATGTTGCCATATTAGCATCAACCCCTCCAATCATGAACAGGGAACATCTTATTTACTAGTCACCTTCCACATCTTGTAGTTTTGCATCTCATGCTGTAGCTACCTTTGAATAACCCCACCTACTATCACTTTTACACTATGATTAGGATTACAACATATCAAGTTGACACAAGGCATGTTGAAGGAAGTTGCCTGGTATTTCTGATTTGTTGAGTGTCTTAAAAAAAATGAATAGATTTTTTTCTGCATCATTGATATGACCATGACAGTTCTCTGATTTGCTATTATTATGGTATAATCTGCTGATAATTTTTGTTATGTTTAGATAATCAGAAATTATTTTAATTTACTGTGTATATCTACCGTATATGGTACTGATTACAGGAGAATATTTTCAGATGTTATATGCTGTATATTGAGCACAGTCCCCAGTTGTCCCCACTTTGCTTCTCCAGTTCCTTTGTTTCTCCAGTTCCCATTAATTTCATTTACTCTTCTAGGTAATTTTGTTTCTACTTTAATGGCATGTTTACATATGTGATTTTATGCATCTATTTAAAAGTCTAGGAATTACAAATGAGAAAAATCATTTGATGTTGGTCTGTCTGAGCTGGCTTCTTATGCTTAATATGCATGCCTGTTGCAACCCTTTCTGTTAAAACTAAGTAACTTTGCTCTTTTTTATGACAGAAAAAATCCCTTGTGTATGCACAACATATTTAAAATCCATTCCACCACTGTTGTGACATAAGTTGGTTCCATAACTGTAGTTATGAATAGTGGTTTAGTAAATGATGATGTGAAGTGTCTGTCATAGCAAAATCCATACATTCATTGAATAAATACCAAATATTTATAATCATTGTTATTCTGTAAGTTCTGAGGAGCCCATATTAGGTGTACCATGTTTATGCTTGATGAAAATTTTCATTTGATGTTAAGTTTTTGAGAAGTTTTACTGTCTAAATCCACATAGGCAGTTGTTTTTCTTTTAGCACATTAAAGTATGTTGTTCTGTTTTCTGGTGCCCAGCATTTATAATAGCCCACTAATTCTTTGCCTTCTGCTCACTTGGATATGATAACTCTTATTCGGGGCAGGTTTGAGAACTCTCTTCCATTCTTGGCAGTTTTGAATATACTTAACTCAGTTATTTTTGGTGGGCTTCTGTTGTCATAAGATTGACATATCAATGTTTCTCCTTTCTCACAACGTTCTAGTTATTAACTCAAAGAACAGACTGCTTCAAAGTCATTTTTAGGGATGAGAAAATATGTCAGTTGGTAAAGTACTTGCTTGCTTTGCAAGCATGAGGACCTGACTTGGCTCCTTACAATTATGTAAAAGATCTGTGTTCGGTGGCACACACTTGTAATCCCAACACCAGGGCTATCGGGTAGAGACAGGTATTCTTGGGGTTCCCTGCCCAGCCAATTTAGACTTCCTGACAATCCCTAGACCAATGAGAGAATGATACCAGAGGAATGATTCCTGAGGTTGACTTGGACCATCGTGTACACATGCCCCATAAGCAGGCATACCCCTGCACATGCATGTATCCTAACATGTACACACATGCACACACACACAAATGTAAAAATGAACAGTTTTTACATTCATGGAAAATTGAGCAGACAGTGCTGAGTTCTCATACATTTCAGTGTTACTAATCTGCATGTAATATCTTGCTTGCTACATTCTCCCTCCCCTTTCCTTCTGGAGCTCTCATTACTGTATTTCCTGTATTTCTTAGCTCCATATTATTTCTCCATTCTATACACCATTTTTCAGATCTTTCATTGCATGGAGCTTCTAAATTGAAGAGGAGAGATTTTCAAGATGTGCTTTCATTCAGTAGCGCAGGCTAGCTGGGAACTTATGAGATATCCTAAGCTGGGTTTGAACTCATTTTAATCCTTTCATGTCAGCCTCTAGAGTGGAGCATTTACAGGCATGTACCACCACAGTCTGGCCTTGTGGTGGTTTTGAAGTCTAAGAGTTTAATCAAAGTATTACATTTACCTTTAATGATAGGACCATCAATCCGGACACACTAAAATTCATGGCCTGAAGGTGTTAAAGGATATCTTATGATGTGAACTTGACACTCTCCACAGTCTGCTAAGAGGTAATCTTGCAAGCATACCTGTAAGGGAGCATCTAGACTTGGCTCACTGAGGTGGGAAAACGCCCCCTAACCCTGGGCAGCATTAGAACCATGGGCTTTGAGCATTAGAAGTAAGAAATATGAACCACCCAACTAGCCTGCAGTTAATGGTTTCTGGGGACACCTCTTTACTTTTTATACTTTTCAGTGTGAAAGCCAATTTCCTAGCATTTCACAAGGGCTAGAAGTAGATAGTAAATTTGTCATTTGGAGCTTCTAAGTGAGGATGTCAGGGGATGTCTTCTGCTGGATTGAAAATGTTATAGCTCAGTGATTAAGAGTACTTGCTGTTCTTGCAGAGGACCCAGGTTCAATTCCCAGCATCCACATGGTGGGTTATAACCATCTGTACACCTAGTTCCAGGGGATCTAACACCCTCTTCTAGATTCAGAGAACACCAGTCATGCAAGTGGTGCACACACATACAAGCAAATACACAAGGAAAAAATACTGTTATTAACAAATACCCATATATATTTATGGAACATAACAGTTTATTTATGCATGTGTAATAACTAAGTCAAGCTAGTTAACACCTTTTTCATGTCAAGTTTTTTTTCATGTGTATGCTGAGAAATTTATATTGATTCTTTTAGCAATTATGATTTTCAAAAAAGTTTTCTTTAATGAGTTCATTATCCAAAATGGTAAAGATTTCTTCTTTTACATTTTGTCTTTTATAGTTTTTCACATTTTGACTTCTTTAAAGTTCAGACTATTTTTCAAATTTGAATTCATTATTCATTTGGTTTTATGAGACACGATTTCTCCTGTACCTCTGGTTATCCTTAAATTCATTTTGTAGACCAGGGTGGCCACTAAATCAGAGATCTTCATGTCTCTGCTTTATGAGGGGAATTAAAGGTATGTACAACAATTGCCTGCCCTCATTTAAATCCTTTTTATTTAAGGTTTATTTTTCTTTTATGTGCATGAGCTTTTGGTCTGCATGTGTGCATGTGCACCACATAATGTCTGGTGCTTCCACGGGTCATAAGAGAGCATCAGATTCTCTGAAACTGGGGATACAGTTATAAGCCACCATATGGGTGCTGGGAACTGAACTTAGGACCTCTGCTAGAACAGCCAGTCAGTGCCCTTAACTGTTGAACCATCTCTCCAGCCCCCTCACATTTGAGTTTTTAATTCACTGAGATTCTATCTCTGAATTGAGATAGCATATTGAGAAAGCATCCACCTTTTCTCGTTATTAATTGCTGTTAGTTTCTTTACTGCTGCTGTGACAGAACACCCTTACAAAAGTGACTTCACTGGGGAAGGGTTTATTGTAGCTCAGAGGCATTCAAAGTTATGGTCCATCAGTCCACCATGGCAGGGGAAGAAGCCACAGCCATAGGAGCCTAAGGTGCATCCACAGTAAAGGAGCAGAGAGCAATAATGAGTCCAAGCTGCTGCTCACTTCTCTCTCACCATCGACCCAGTCTAGGATCCCAGTCACAGAATGGTGCCACTTAAAGGCACCTTGGATGGTTATCCAGGCCGTTCTCTACAGGCATGCTCAGAGGCTCATCTCCAGATGATTCTAGACTTTGTCAAGTTGACATTTCTCATCAAAGCAGTGGGGGTGTTCTCTTGTTGGTCTGTGGAACTCTCTTCAATTAAACTGTCCTATTGTCACATGTAAATGAACTTACTTCAGAGCTGAGTGTTTTGTTTTGTTTCAAGACAGGCTCTCTCCTTTTAGCCTTGGGTGTCCTGGAACTCATTATTTAGACCAGGCTGGCCTTCAATGCTCAGAAATCCTCTACCTCCTGATATTTCATAGCCTTTAAAAAAATTTAATCCTGCCTGCCTATCCCTGTTCTTATAGCTATGTTTTTGTAGTGTTTTAGTTTTGGGTCTTGCAAGTCTCTCCTTCTCTTCTTATTCTCCATTAAGAAGGCCTCAAAGTAGAATTTGAGGACTTGAGGAGGACTGACATTTTTGATATTAAAATCCCAGCAAAGAGCCTGAAATATCTGTTAAATTATGCAGATAATCATGTCTCTCCTGTGTTAAATGTTTATGATTTTATATATGAAGGCCTTCTGTATTTATTAATTCAATACTTTGATATATTATACTTTTTATTAATATAAAGAATATATTTTATTACTTTAAAAGCTATAGAGTTTTTACTGAAGTAAAAACACTGCATGAGTCTGTGCACACACACTTTAGTTTTTGAGATAGGACCCTGCTTTATAGCCTCAGCTAGGCTGGTGCTCACGACATAGTTTATCATAAACCTGTGACAATCCTCCCTAGCCCAAGTGCCACTAGATTACAGGAATGTGCCACTAGATTCAGTAGCTATTAATATTTATAAGTTGTTCTGGATTCATAACTTTGGTGAAGTATACTGCATGCACTATACATAGCTTGGTTTTTTAGTGGTTGCCTGGATCTCAGCACTTGGGAGGCAGAGGCAGGAAGATCAGGAGTTCAAGGTCATGTTCAGCTAAATAAGAAGACCAAAGCTGCCCAAGCTATATGAATCGTTATTTCAATATTGCAACAAAGGCAGAACAGAGTGACCCATGCCAGTAGCTTGTGCTAGAAGGCAGAGGCAGAAGGATCAGGAATTCAAGGTCATCTTCAGATGCTTAGCAAACTCAGGGACAAACTGGGCTACATGAGTCCTTGTCTCAAAAACACAAATCAAACAATATGTATGTTGTGTATATATTAGATTTGTTGGGAATGTCTATTACCATCTCCTTCATAGTTATTGGTTTAATCAAGTAGAATATGTCTTTGTAAATTCTGGTCACTTAGTTGCATTGAGGAGTAGGCTTTCCACACTTATGGGACATTTCAGTGGAAACATACTGATCAGCAGGCATTTTCTAGCTACCATTGGCCTAAATAATCATCAGAGAAAGAAGAGCGAGAAGTCAGAAGAGAGGAGAGAGAGAGAGAGAGAGAGAGAGAGAGAGAGAGAGAGAGAGAGAAAGATATATTTGGGAGTAACAGATCACCATAGGGAAATATGTATAATATAGTAAATTATGGATGGAGTCAAAGAAGCCAAGACACAAGAGAGCTCTTAAAGGCAAAGAGTAAGAAGTTGGGACTGGAGAGATGACTCAGAGGTTAAGAGCACTGGCTGCTCTTCTAAAGGATCTGGGTTCAATTCCCAGCACCCACATGACAGCTCACAGCTGTCTGTAACTCCATTTTCGAGGAATTCAACTCCCTCACACATACATACATGCAAGCAATCTATCCATGCACATAAAATAAAAATAAATGAAAACTTTAAAAAAAGTATATATTTAAAAGAAGAATGAGAAATTTATGTAGGCCATTTGGATATAAAATTCATGGATCTGAAGCAGGAGTTTGCATCAGTACATTGGTTGAGGGCTGTCACTAGGCAGATATTCTGTTGGGAGCATCTTGACTATAAGGTTGCAGTTTTAGAGAACATAAAGATAAACCTGCAGAATCTGTGTACATACTGAGGCATACAACACACATGCGATTCATGAAGAACAGTGGTTCTCAGCCTTCCTAATGCTTCAGTCCTTTAATCCAGTTCCTCATGCTCTGGTGACCTTCCTACCAAAAAATTATTTTCATTGCTACTTCATAACTTTAATCTTGCTATTGTTATGAATCATAAGGTAAATAAAATAAAGTATTTTCTGATGGTCTTAGGTGACCCCTGTGAAACGGTCCTTCGACCCCGCAAATGAGTCATGAATGATTGATCTCCATAGCCCCCAAAGCAATGATGTAGGTTTTTTAATTAAAAATACATTTATTTATTTATTTTTAACTTTTATTTGTTGTGTGAGTGTGTGCACATGTGTGCCACATGTTTACAGAGGTCAGAAGACAAGCCACAGGAGTGAATCTCTCTTTTTTTTGTTTTTTTTAGATATTTTCTTTATTTACATGTAAATTTCTCCATTCCCAGTTTCCCCTCCAAAAAAACAAACAAAAACAACAAAAACAAACCCCTGTTGCCTTCCCCCTCCTCATGCCTGCCACCCCACCCTCTCTCACTTATTGGCCCTGGCATTCTCCTACACTGGGGCACAGAACTTTCACAGGGCCGAGCTCCTCTCCTC
>NW_022196905.1:88008328-88008534 GCF_008632895.1 Mastomys coucha
GTTCTCTGGAGTCTAACTTCTTGAGTTCTTTGTATACTTTGGATATTAGCCCTCTATCAGATATAGGAGTGAATCTCTTAACATGTGGATCTGAGAGTTTGAACTGAACTCTAATCATCCAGCTTAATGGCAAGTTTAAGCGGAACTTGTGTGTGTGTGTGTGTGTGTGTGTGTGTGTGTGTGTGTGTGTGTGTTATAGTATAAAA
>NW_022196905.1:88011057-88031845 GCF_008632895.1 Mastomys coucha
GTGTGGAGCCCTCACTGGTGCTCAAGGAGGAGCCCTTGTAGACCCCCTGAGAGAAGAGGACACAGTACCGCTTTGAAGAAGAGTCTATACAGCCTTTTGGGGAGGAGCCAACAGAGTCCCTCTTCTCCCAGATGCCTCAGTCCCTCAAAAAGAAGCCATCTCTGAGTCAATCAGAGTGCTAAAGGAACAATCCTTTAGTTATACTAATGGATGCTCCATCTTCCAGAAATGTAGAAGGTAATGCAATTCAGGAAGAAACCACTTCACTGACAAACGATTAAAGCATGTGTTAGAGTCGAATATAGAACAGAGGGTCAGAGGCCTTTCAGAAGAAATGATACAGTCACATAAGGCAAGAGAAACTAATGTGGAGCTGAAACAGAAGGTACCATCTTCAGTCACAGACAGCATAAAAGTCATTCCGATGGCATTGCTCCAGGTTATGGATTCAATGGCAGTGATGCCAGATTCACATTCAGAGGCGATAGACTCTGTTGGGAAAAATAAAAGATAAGACTTACTTATCAGAGCCCTCAAACCAAGTTGAAATAATGACTAAATCTCCCTAGTCCTCTATTCCAGTAGCAAGTCCTGAGCATCTGACGAGGGAATCAAAGAATATGGCCTCAAGACCAAATTACAGATATCTCAAATGTAACTCCTGTAACATTGGACTCTAAGTGACTGATTAATGAATTATGTTCATGTGTCATAGAATCAGCAGGAATAGCCCCAAGGCCACAATACCAAGTTACGGAATCAGTGGGGGGTATATACCTTGCATAAGCATCAAGCTGTAGAACCTGCAAAGATGAGTCTAGGGCCACACATACAGTCTTCAACGTTGGGGAAAGGATTCTTCAGCCTCAGCATAAAGTCACAGAAACACTAAACATGGACTCAGGGTCACAGAATTAAGCCACAAAACAGAACAGGTTTATTCCTAGTTCACTCCAACCTCCACAGACACCATCTAAAGTCCTGGACTCATCAAGGATGATTCCAGAACCATGAAAAATATCCATACATGCTCTAAAGGTAAACTCATTGGTACAGGGGTCACCCACAGGAGTGATCACACCACTACAAGCTGGTTTGACTGCACACTCAGTGGTCCAAGTCAAAGAATCTAGAGTTGCCTTCTGTGTCCCAGCTTCAAGTCATAGACTCCATAGCGATGACACCACATCAAGGCAGAGAATGTCATTGACTCCAAAACTGCCTATCAGGTCATGGACCCTTTGGTGTTCACACCATGGAACCAAGACTGTTCAGAGGTGAAGACTGTTCAGAGGTGAGCCCAAGAGAGTCACAAACTGAGAGACCCTGTAGGGTTGACATCTGATACACGGCCACAAAGGAAGAACCCTACAGAGAGGACACCATCACATCATCAAAAAATAGAATCTATGACAACAGCCCCAGGGACACCAGATCAAGTGACAGTACCTATAGGGAGGAGCCAATGGAATCAACTTACAAAATCTGAAATAGTGCCAGATACTCCAAAACTTCAAGAAGTGGAGTATTTGGGGAAAAACACAACCCCACAACCTAAGGTTATGGAGTCAGTGAAGTTGCCCCCAGAATTACAGAATATAACCTCTAAGAACCTAATCCCAGATCCAAGATTGCAAGGTGTGAAACCTGTTGATGTATTAAAACTTTTTGTTCCAGAAAATATAACTGAATCCAGTGGACTGCTGAATTCACTGGTAGTGTCTACAGATTTGGCCCCAGACCAGTCTGAGGAATTAACCCCCATACAGTCTCAAGGTATAGAAATTGATCATTCTGCCCTACAACAGGAGGTACAAGAAGATATAAAAATGATGGCATTGACCCCAAGACTTCCACTTGAATATATAAGATCTGCAAACTTTGCCACAAAACCATGTTCGCAATACACCAGCTCTGATAAGATGACTGAAGAAGATTCCATTAATAGACTGTAGAAGTTTAATTCCTGAGACCCTGGTAGAAGGTTCCGAAGTTGGTGAGTTGACTACACACCTTTATGCAGTAAAATCTTCAGATGTGAGCCTTAAGTTACTCTTTCCCAGAACCTGACAGGCTGATTGAACAGCAACAAGCCTCAGAAGCAAGGATGACCTCTGACACTTGTCATCAGGTGGAAGAATCTGCTGAGTTGACACAATCAGTAGGAATGACACCAGAACCACTGAGCCAAACCTCAGAATCTATGGAAATGAGCTTACCACCACTCCAAGATACTCTTGACACTAGGACCCAAGTTGTAAAATGAGATGGAGACTCCAGAATTCCAAACTGAAATGAAAGATATTCTGGATTTGCTACAAGAATTAGAAGTGCCAACTATAAACCCAGAAGTGATGGCCCCAGAACTACAGCCCCCAGATGTGGACTTTGCTCATGTTGACTCTCAAACAATGTTCAGAAGTTACTAACCCACCAGAAATAAGTCTACATGAACACAGAAGGCACCGAATTGACATTGCCAGACCCCATAGGTTAAATTGTTAGGTGTGGAGGGTGAGTGATGTCTTCCTGACTTAGGGCAGTCACCACCCTGAGTTTCTTGGTGTAAACATACTTTAGAGATAGAACTGTCTAGCCTAGAACTCTTGTTCCTTTGAATCCTCCCATCTTCCTCAGGGAGGAGCCCTCACAAACCCTCAGTTACTTTTGCAGTCCCTCAAGGAGGCACCCTCAAAATCCCTCTGGGTGTAACCATCACAGTCCCTCAGGTAGTAGCCTGTGAAGTCCTTTAAGGAGAAGATATCACAGTCCTCCAAGAAGTCCTTTCAGGCCCTCAAAAAGACATTCCCCTCAAGGAGAAATCCTTCAAGGAGGATCCTGGCAATCACTCAAGGAGGGGCTCTCAAAATCCCACTGGGAGTAGCTATCACAGATGTCAGGGAGTAGTTCAAATTCCTTTAAAGAGGAGCCCTACCAGTCCCTCAAGCAGCCTTTGCAGTCCCTCAAGGAGAAGTTCCCCCAGTCCCTCAAGCAGAAGCCCTAACATAACCTCAGGGAGGAGCCCTCACAGGCGCTGAGGGATGAGTCCTTGCAGTTCCTCAGGAAGAAACCTTCAAAGTCCTTCAGAAAGGAGCCCTCACAGACACTCAATGAGGAGTCCTTGTAGACCTCTAGAAAGAAGAGGACACAGTCCCTTTGTGAAGAAGAATCTACTCAGTCTTTCTGGGAGAAGCCTACAGAGTGCCTCTTTTCTGAGAGGAGAATCATAAAGGAGCCATCTCAGTCTCATGTGGATATCTCTGGGCAGTCATTCTGAAAGCAGCTATGGTAGTTTCTCTGAACGATCTTTTTTCCATTCCCTCTAGTTTGATACAGAGGGAATAAATCATTAAACTACCTCTAATCCCAGGCTACACAGGTATTCTTCCAGACTCCTCTGCAGTCATTTGGAGAGAACTCACTATAGTCCCTCTGAAATCAGACACTGTCATTCTGAGAGGGTGCACCGAAGCCACTATGAGAGATCCTATCACAGTCCCATGGAGAGGCTCAAGCATTGTTCCCCTAAGGAGAGATCCAGATGTAGCTTGGCTAAAGAGTTTATGTCTTCCAGGGAGCATATCAAAAAAATCCAAAAGCTGGACAAGTTTGGAGGCATGAAGTTAGTGGATAAGGAGAGATCTGCCCCTATTAAGTTTATTCCTCGTTAGCCACTGTCTGAACCCTCAGCAATGAAAGAGCTATCTGGGAGGGAAGGGGAAGAGAATGGGGCTTAAGATTAATAAAGGGGCTATTTGGACTCCATTTTCATCTGTTAGACCTCTTATAGAATGGGTAGGATTAGGTGTACAAATGCAGGTTTGCCAAGGATCCCTTAACCCTTCAAACTCCTCCCATTTACTCCAACTGCCTAGCCCCAATGGCCTCCTTACTCCCCTGTTGTGATGTGGGTGGGGTCTCAATGGAAGCCAAAGTGACTCTTTTCCCCATGCATCCCCCTTGGAAGCTGATAGGCTGAAGTAGATGTTCAGAAGAGAGTCTAGTTGCCTCAGAGACCATATTGGCAGAGGAATGGAGAGGGGAAGTAAGTGGCCTTGGTCTAGCCAGAACCCTTGGGTGAAATTGTTAGCCTTGTGTGTGGGGAGGGGGGGAGTGATGTCTTCCAGTCTTGGTGCAGTCATCACAATGAGTTTCTTGGTGTGACCATTATACTTTAGAGATAGAACTGTCTAGCCTAGAACATTCTGTCCTTTGAAATCTTCACAGTCCCTCAGGGAGGAGCCTTCAAAATCCTTCCAGGAGTAGCCATCAGAGTACCTCAGGGGGTAGCCTTAGAAGTCCTTCAGAAAGTAGCCCTTGCAGTCCCTCAAGAAGTCTTCCCAGTCACTGGAGAAGTCCTTACAGTTCTTCAAGGAGGAATCTTCAAAGTCCCTCAGAGAGGTACCCTCAAAATCCCACTGGGAGTAACTATCACAGTCCCTCATAGTGAAGCCTTCAAAGTCCTTGGGGGAAAAACGCTCGCAGTCCCTCAAAAAAGTCCTTGCAGACCTTCAAGGAGGATCCTTTGCAGTCCCTCAAGGAGGTGCCTTCAAAATCCTTCAAGGAGTAAACCATCAGAGTCACCCAGGAAGTAGCCTTAGAAGTACTGAATGAAGGAAACCTTGAAGTACTTCAAGAAGTCCTTGTAGTCCCTCAAAGAGATGTCATAGTACTACCTCAAGGAGGAACCTTCAAAGTCCCTCAAGGAGGACCCCTCACAGTCCCTCAAGGAGTGGCCATCTCAGTCCATCAAGGAGGAACCTTCCAAGTCACTCAAAGAGGCACCCTCAAAATCCCTCTTGTAATAGCTATCACAGTCCCTCAGGGAGAAGCCTTTGAAGTCCTTCATGAACCAACCTTCTCAGTCCCTCAGGAAGATGCCTCCCAGACCATTAAGGAGCACCCCTAGCAGTCCCTCAAGGAGAAGTCATCACAGTCCCTCAAGGAGGAAACTTCCCAGTCCCTGAGAAAAAGAGGTTCAAATTAGACCATTCAGTGAGTAGCACTAATGGGCATAGGTGGCAAATATTTCAAGATCTACCTAACCTTGATTTAGCCAATGTCAACCTCATGTTGGAATTATTAGTGCAGAAGAAGAAACAACTGGAAGCAAGTTGATCTTATCTCTGGAAGTAAGGACAATTAGATTTTCTTCTCAGGGGATTCCCTGGGTGGGTTATGTAATTTTATTAATCTCTCAGATAACCATCTAGCATTTTGTGCATTGGAGTCATAGATACAGGCATGCCCCTTACCCCAAATGAGGACGGGGTCAAGGCATAATTGTTGGCGGCGGAAGGACACCAGAAGCGATCTGCAGCAGATTTTCCTTCATTATCATAAGTAAGAAAATTTAATACAAATAGGGCATGACTTAAAAGGGTCTTGCACGCCAGGGGATATAAACTCCTCCCACTGGACTGTAACTTGAGAAGCATATTGTTTAGAGTTTGGTGGGCTCTTTTTATGATTCCCTGACCTTGTGGGTTATAGGGAATGCCTGTAACATGCTTGATGCCCATTTGAGCACAGAATTCCTTAAAACTTGTGCTGGTATAGCCTGGTCCATTATCCGTTTTAAGGATTTTAGGCAAGGGAGTAAAAGCTAGACAGGCAAGGATATGGTTGATAACATGTTTGGTAGCCTCTCCAGATTGGAGGGAGGCACAGACAAAGCCGCTAAAGGTGTCGATGGACACATGGATATACTTCAATTTTCCAAAGGGAGCATAGTGGGTAACATCCATTTGCCAGAGTTCTCCAGGTACCAAGCCATGAGGATTGGCCCCCAAATGTGGTTCCAGTAGGAGGGTGAGACAGTTCTTACACTAACAGACAATTTGTCTAGCTTGATCACAAGTAATGGAAACCATTAAGTGCAAGGTTTGGGCATTAAGGTAATGCAACTGATGGGCATGCTGGGTGGAAGAAAAGGGATCAGAAGACAGAGCAGCAGTTATCTGCTGAGTGGCTCGATCTACCAGATCATTGCCAGTGGCCAGGGATCCTGGGAGGCTTAAATGGGCTCAAATATGGCCAATGAAGAAGGGGACATCGCGTGCAAGGATTAATTTTTGAAGTTTAGCAAAGAGGGGGGAGGCATTAGTAGAGGGGTGAATGTGGGAGACTGTCTAAAGCAAAGGGATAGACATTGTAATATAAGCACTATCTGTGTAAAGATTAAAGGATTGCTCTGGCAAGAGTGAAAATACTTTGACAATGGCTGTCAGTTCAAAGATCTGAGCCGAGGAAGAATCTGTTTTAAAGCGAGAGATGTATCCATTAATGTTACAAGCAGCCGTACCTGAGGAGGAGCCATTGGTGAAAATTAGCATGGGCCCTGGAATGGGGCAAGGTTTTGTTCCTTTTGGGAAGATTACAGGCGTTTTATACAGAAACTATCAGCTTATCAGCGGGGAAATGATTATCTATCTTGCCTTGGAACAAGATGCAATTTATGGCCCATTCATCACTAGTCTGAATGAGCTACTGAACCTGAGAAGCATTACATGGGAGGTCTATATTATCAGGATTTTTGTCAAAAAGTTTAAGAGCACTTTCTTTGCCTAAGCGAAGGACATTGGCTATCAACAGAGGGTACGTAGGGAAAACTTTAGAGGGGGAAGCAGGCAAATGCAGCCTAAACAGGGGTTTTTCCTGCCAAAGGAGACTGATTGGGGAAAAGGGTGTGGGGAATATAAGCAGCCACAGGGGGAACCGGGAGAGTAGTAACCAATAGCCTGTGTGTTAATGGCCTGTTCTACTTTGGCCAATGAGTCTTTTGCCTCCTTGGTTAGCCTGTGTGGGGAGGTAGGGTCTGAGTCACCATGCAGGATGTCAAACAGAGATTTTAATTCTCCGGTGGTTAATTTTAAATATGGATGGAGCCAATTGATGTCCCCCAGGAGGCGCTGGAAATTGTTAAGTGTCTAAAGGGAATCCCTCCTTAGGTGGACCTTTTGGGAGAGGACCTTATTTGGGAGCAATTCAAAACCCAAGAATAAATGAGGGGGATGAAGTTGAATTTTTTCTCGATAGATCTCGAGTCCCAGAGACTGGTGGGCATTAACCAATTCTTGGCCAACGGAGTGTAATTGGTCTTTATTTGGCCCTGCAAGGAGAACATCATCCATATAATGGATAATATAAAAATTTGGATAAAATGACCTGAAGTGGTTGATGGCCTGAGCCACATACTTCTGACAGAGGGTAGGGATATTGGCCATGCCCTGGGGAAGAACTCTCCACTGAAAGCAGAGAGAAGGTCCTATACAATTAAGTACAGGAAGGCTAAATGCAAAGCGTTTACAGTGTTCTGGATGGAGAGGGATGGAGAAAAAAGTCTTTTAGATGACTATTTTGACATATCCTCTGGGGATGGCCACCGGGAAGGGAAGACCGGGCTGTAGGGCCCCATGGGCATCATGGTCTTGTTGACTGCCCTCAAGTCTTGTAAAAGTCACCATTTGCCATTTCGTTTTTGAATGACAAAAATGGGTGTATTCTGGGACAACATAGAAGGCTCAATGTTCAGCTGCCAATTGTTCCTGCACTAACTCTATAGCTGTGGCCAATTTTTTAGTAGGGAGGGGCCATTGGTCAATCCAGACAGGGGAATCATCTTTCCAGATAATTTTATCTGCCTGGTGTGCAGGGAGAGCAATGGCCCTTATGAAAAATGGGAATCATATCCTAGCCCAGCATGGTCTGATTTGGGGGTAGCTGTTATTGGGGCAGGCGATCCCTGACCATTCTTTCCCAATCCTTGTCCAGGGAGGTAGCCTTGGGACAACATTTGTTAGGAGACAGCTTCGTTAGGGCTGCACATAAAGATTTTCATTTGCGAGAGGATATCTCTCCTCCAGAGATTGACAGGAAGCCCAGGGACGATGAAGGGCTGAGTGGAGCTGGAATTGCCCTCCCTGTCCTCCCAGGTCAGTAACTGTGAGCTTTGGAGAGTATTTTTAGATTGCCTAATACCCTGTAGGTGAGTAAGGGAGGGTTGTAGGGGCCAGGAGGGAGGTCACGCATTTTGAGAAATAACAGTGGAATCGGCCCCAGAATCAAGAATACCCTTGAAGGGTTTGCAATTCAGTTTGAAGGTGAGAGTGGGATGCTCTCTGGTAATTTCTTGAATCCAATAGGAACCTGGCTGAGTGGAGCCACGGTGCTGTCCAACAGCTGGAGATGCACTGTCCAGCGGCAATGGAAGGGCCTGCGCCACTCACTGTCCCTGGGCTATAGATACGGAGCCTCTGGAAGCACTGGCCAGGAGTTTAATTTCACCAGTGTAATCAGTATCTACTAGGGAAGGATGGATGGAGAGGCCCCTCAAGGTAGATGAAGCGCACCCCAGAATTATTAAGAAGGTATTTGGGGGCAGAGCGCCGAAGATTTCCGTATGGAGGATTTGAACACCATCCTCAGGTGTTAATATTGAGTCGGTGGAGGCACACAAGTCCAATTCTGTGCTTCCTGGGGTTGCTCTGTGGAAGGAAGGGGCTGAGGCAGCTGCCGGCTGCTCCCCGTGGCTGGGAGGAATGGAATGGGTTGAGGGGCCCGGGGCTGGCCCCTCAAGCCGTTTCCCTGAAGGGGAGGCAAGGGGTTTCCAGAAATGTCAGTCTTGGAATGGCAGGTGTTTGCCTAATGCTTGCCATGCTTGCAATGGGGACAGAGCGAGTTGGGCAACGAGGGCTGAGCCACCTGTGAAAGGGGGGTCACAACAGAGGGGCACTGGTGGGCGAAATGTCCCTGTTGGCCGCATCTGAGGCAGCCTTTGGGGGGCCCGGTGTGTTGGAGGGCCGTGCCCACAGCGAGGTGGACAGCCTGGGACACCTTGTGGGTAAAGGTATCCACATCTTGCACAGACGAATCATTTCATCAAGGCTTTTATCTTTTACCTTGCCACGCAGCACGGCCTTACAGGCAGAGTTGGCATTTTCATAGGCCAGCTGTTTTATGAGCTTATTGTCAGAATCTTCTTGGCCCAATGTTCTCTCGGCTGCCTTACGAAGGTGACTTACAAACTCACTATACTCCTCTTGGGCGCCTTGGATGACCTTGGTTAAGGGCGTAATTACGGACCCCTTAGTAGGAATCGCCCGCCAGGGGGCAAGAGAGGCACTGGCTGTTTGTGCCAGAAGGCCAATTGGGAGCCGCTGTTGGAGAGTCTCTGAAGCATATTTACCCTGCCCACTAAGCTTATCCAGGGTCCAGCCAGCAGACGGAACTCTGGGGTTAAGTTTGTAGCGGCTAAGACCTGACATCAATTGAAGAAATCTGCCTTCCAAGAGAGGAACTGGCCGTGAGTCAGGTCTTATTGTATGACCCTGAGCCATTCACTGAGAGTCAAATATCCCTCTCCAGGTATGGCCTCTAGGAGGGAAAGAGTAAAAGGAGCATTTGGGCCATAGGTTCTGACTGCTGTATTTAGTTCCTTAAGGGTCTTAAAGTGCAATCGCAATCTGCAGAACTCAGTTAACTACAGCGGCAGCAGACACCTCGCCCTCACTTTCACTTTCGTTTTCTCTGTCAGGCTCTTCCTCACTAGAACAATCTGGGGGGATGGTGGCAGTGGGCTCTGAAACCCTAGAGGCAGATGCAGGCTCCGAGGACAGGCGGACCCAGGGGCCGCTTTAGGGTGGGTCAAGGAATCGGACGTGTGCCTAGCTGCACGGGTCATGACTGGGAAAGCCAAATTGGGGGGTTGATGGTGGCCGGGCATGTGGCCAGGGCAGCCTGAGGGGTTTAGGAAGAGTTTGGTGGCGGGGCGGGGGACAGTCTCCTTAAGGGACACTGAAGAGAAAGGAGCTCATAAGAAAGTTGAGCAAACTGCTTTTGGAGATGTAAAACCTTGCGCAGCTCCTGGACCTGTGTGGAGAGCCTATCTTTGGCCATTAGAAGATGGGTAGGTGTGAAGGAAGAGGCCGCAAGGGCAGACACACAAATCTGGGGGACGTATTGCGGAGGAACAGCCTGCGGGACAGCGGCCAGTGGGGCAGAGGCAAGGGGTGGCCAATCAGGGTTATGATATCGGGCAGCCTCTTCCTCCAAGGCGGCAGCATCACCGAGATCTAGGGGATCCTCGGGAGTGGAGACTGGCAGAGGGGCCGAGGGTTAATAAGACAAGATTCTGGCAGGTCATCGGATTGGGGAATTTGAGGATAGATAGAGGGCAAGGCTTTAGTGGGAGGGATAGGAACCGAGGGAGATGGGGGTAGAAGAACAGGATCTGGGGTAGGGTCTGGAGGACCTGAGGACGCCTGGATGAGGGAAGTGACCAGCGTCCTGTGAGAGGGGGGCTGTGAAGTGGGACTAAGGCAATATTCAGTGACAGACAAGAGTTGTTGACGATGAGGGTCACCCTCTGCCCCCTCAACGTCTCTTATGAGACCCCAATATGAGAAGACCGTTGTAGGAACAGCATCTGGGCCCTGAGGGGCAAGTTTATCTTTTAATTCACGACCAACTTTTTGCCATTTTTTGGGATTAATCTGGAGCCCATCAATTATGAACCAAGGACATGCTTCATCAATAAAGATGAAAAACCTTATGAGATCCTTTTTCTTTACCCTTATTCCTCTCTCTCTGAAGGAGGCCTTCAAATCTCTAATAAAGATTGCCTCCTTTGACAATGAATGGCCCATTCTGATAGGACGGAATGAAGTAGGAGAGGAACATTCACACGAAGAAGCCGTCTCACAGGTGACTAGGCAGCTGTCTTCGTCCTGACCGGGCCGATTTGGAGGTCCGTTTGGCGAGGGTCCATACCTCGAGCCCCACATTGAGGCACCACCTATCCCAGCCTGCGGGACTCAGTTATTCCGGGAGTCAAGGGGAACCATGCCTGTGGGGAAGAATGGGTGAGAGAGAGGAAGAGACCAAGCAAAGGTTTGTCAAGGTCTGCTTTACTTAGAGCAAGCTACTCAATATATGCTTCACAAAAGCGGAAAAAGGGAAGGGTGGGGAACAATGGGTTCACTCCAGGGCTGTCCATCTGGCGGATGCTGGCAGGGGGCCTGGAACATACTCCCTCTTGGTAAACAGACACAGGATGTTTTTAGCCAGGGTAAGTGTCAGGCAGTTCTCAGGCTAGTTGAGGGTCAGGGGGTCAGGTGGCCATGCCTTGGCTCCCAACAAAATGGTACCAACACTATTACACTCAACCTAAGAAAGTGAAACATGGCATATGATAGGAACTGCCACAGATGCATGTGATAAGAGGAGATGGGACTTAATAGAGGAGGGGAAACAGGATGTTGACACATTTCTGTCTTGGGCAACAACAGTTGGATTTTGGTATTCATTAACCAAACTGGGAATTTCTGAAATGGGAAGTAACATTACCAACAAAATGAATGGGTTTGCACTTAAAGAGCTGATCCAAAGTGCAGATTTAAGAATGACCTATAAAAAAATAATTGAAAAAATGTTATTCTTTTCCATAAGATGAATGCATTCATAAGCTTTTCTAGGAATTATGGTAAAACTGGTGTGTATTGGTGTTGAGAAAATTGTTAAGCAGTATGAAGGGAAATGGGTTCCTCTTTCAACCAGCATGGGAGTCATTGTGAGTACTCACTTAAAACTTTTTAGATTTATTTATGTGTTAGTGTTGTCACATGAATGTCTGTGAACCACAGACCCATGGAGGTCAGAAGAGGCCATCAAGTCTCCTGGAACTGGAGTTATGGATGCTTGTGTAGCTCCCTGTTGGTGCTGGGAATCGAATCTGGGTCCTCTGCAGGAGCAAGTGCTCTTAAGCACTGACTCTTGCCTCCAGCACCAGAAATACTCATTCTTAATTATCTTCTTAGGAGACTGCAAAGTTTGAGACCTGAAAAGAAAGGGAAAACAAGGAAAATATTATTCTTTAAAGATAAGTCAAGTAGGAAAAGACTACAAAGGATCTGAGACAAACCAAAAGCTTTCTTAAAAATTGAAATCTACATATTTGTACTTAGAAGAATGGGCCAAGGAGCAGTGATTTTCAACCTTCCCAATGCTGTGACCCTGTAATACAGATTCTCATGCTATGGTCACCCCCAAGCACACAATTATTGGCTTTGCTTCTACATAACTAATTTTGTTACTGTTATGAAAAATAATGTAGATATCAGTGTTTTTCAGTGGTCTTAGGATGTACAAGTTTAGAACCACTGTGCTAGAGGCTCTTAAAATTTCTTAACCCAACTGGAAAAATGATGGCTCAGTGGTTAAGAGCACTGACTGCTCTTCCAAAGGTCCTGAGTTCAATTCCCAGTAACCACATGGTGGCTTACAACCATCTATAATGGGATTCAATGCCCTCTACTGGTATGTATGAAGACAGCAACAGTGTACTCATATGTATAAAATAAATAAATCATTAAAAAATTCTTAATCCTAAAAGAGTGGAAAATAGGCTAACCTCATCTGTGATTAGAAGCTGAGATTTGCTATACCAGTGATTAATTATAAAGTCACTAATCATGATAAGCATTGCATCATAATGGAGCACATATTGTTATAATATCATTTAGTATCATTTATTTATTTTAAAGATTTATTTATTTTATGTATATGAGTACATTGTAGCTGTCTCCAGACACACCAGAAGAGGTCTGTGAGCCACCATGTGGGTGCTAGGATTTGAACTCAGGTTCTCTGGTAGAGCAGTCAGTGCTCTTAATTGCTGAGCTATCTCTCCAGCCCTATTATCATTTTTAATACATAAAACTGCCTTGGGTTGATAGATTATACAAGATACTTGAGAAGTGGTTTTTGTTGAGTCTTTTAGAAATTAAATGTAGTAGCCTATGCATGACTCTTAGCCCTCTTGACTTAATTTACCCTGTTAATGATGCTGACCCTTTGAACTATGGATTTTCCCCACGCTCATGCATATTCATGGGACATAAGATGGAGATTTCTAACCAAGTCCTCTGTTGATAGTAAAGAATTCTCCACAAGACTTTTGTAACAAGAATCCCATGGGATTTGTCTTTTAATGGCCTATTGGTGATGTGACAGCTTCATTAAAGAGAGATGTTTCTTATTGTTTGGAATGCTGAGTTTCACCTCTAGAGGTCTCTCAAGTCCTATTATTAAGGTGTAATTGACATATAGTAGATGCATTTGCTTCATGTGCATATTAAGTTCAATAATGAACAAATCTGTAAAACTGCAACCACAGTGACAGACATTTCTATCTGTATACCCAATGTTTGTTGTTGTTGTTTTTGTTTGTGAGACAGAGTTTCTTTGTGTATCTCTGGTCATCCTGGAACTCACTCTGTAGACCTGACTGGTCTTGAACTCAGAAAACTCAGAGATCCACCTTCCTCTACCTTCTGCGTGGCAGGGTTAAAGGTATGCACTACCACCACCACCTGGCTCCTCCCAATTTTCTAAAGTATTAAATGCAACTTATTTTAATGTGTGTGGATATTTTTCTTGCTTTTACATCTATACCAACTGTATGCCTGGTGCCCACTAAGGCCAAAAAGGGACATCAGATCCCTGGAACTGAAGTTATAGACAGTTGTGAGCTGCAGTGTGGATGCTGGGAGTTGAACCTGGGTAGGCTGCACTGGTCTTGCCTTCTGAGCCATCTCTCCAGCCCCTCTAAAAAAAATTTTTGAAGCTTTATTTTTATTATTTTAAATCATGTGTATACATTTGTGTCTGTGTGGGTGTTATGTAGTGAGTGCTGTATCTGCAGAGGTATGAGGGTTGGATCTCCTGGAGCTGAAGTTACAGGCATTTATAAGACTCCCAATTTGTATGCTAGAAACTGAACTTGGGTCCTGTGGAAGAACAACAAAGGCTCTTAACTGCTGAGCCATCTCTCCAGCCCTCCAAAAAGTTTCTGGTGTGCTTTTGCAGTCTGTTTCTCCCTTTACCCTGTCCCTAAGCACTGATAACCTGTAACTGAACAGTGGTTTATATGTACTACAATTTCATATAAATTAAGTCACATCTTACTCCCCTTGTTTTTAACAAAAAGTGGTTAAGAGTAGTTATTCATTACCAAGTAGAATTCCATACTGTTACATCGCAATTTGTGTAGTCTTTATGAAAATTTGGGTTGCTGGGCTATTTTTCATTTGGGGAATTACAGTAAAACTGAGATTCCTGTGTCAATCTTGTGTAGATAAGTGTTTTCATTTCACTTTGTAGATAGCTCAAGTAGCATTTAAATCCTGTGTTGATTGGGTTACATCGCAGCATTATGTTTGATTGTTTTATTTAAAAATTATTTTCAGGAGGCTGGAGAGATGGCTCAGCAGTTAAGAGCACTGAATGCTTTTCCTAAGATCCTTGGTTCAAATACCAGCTACCATATGATGGCTCACGACCATCCGTAATGAGATCTTCTGATGTGTCTGAAGACTGCTACAGTGTACTTACATATAATAATAAATAAATCTTTAAAAAACGTCAAAAAATTATTTTCATATCATGTGTTTGGATACTATTCTTTCCCCTCCATAACTCCTCCCGGATCCTCACAACCTCTCTACCCACCCAATTCCATGTTCTTCATGTAAAGTCCCTTTGTGTTTGTATATGGTAAGGCTAATAGCTTTTGTGAGTTAATTTTGTATGTAGCAACTGTGCTGAAAGTGTTTTATCATCTGTAGGAGCTTCCTGGTAGAATTTTTAGGGTCACTGATTATACTATCATATCATCTGCAAGTAAAGACACTTTGACTAATTCCCTTTCAGTTTGTATCCTCTTGATCTCCTTTAGTCATCTTATTGCTTGTAAATCGTATTGTAGTTTAAAAGACTACAAGCACTATATTGAATAGATATAGAGAGAGTGGACAACCTTTGCTTGTTCCTGATTTTTGTGGAATTACTTTGAGTTTTTCTCCATTTAAGTGGATATTGGCTATGGGCTTGCTGCCTTTATTATGCTGAGCTATGTCCCTTGTATTCCTAATCTCTCAGAGACTTTCATCATGAAAGGTATTGGATTTTATCAAAGGCCTTCTCTGCATCTGATGAGATGATTGTATAGTTTTGTCTCAGTTTATTTACATGATTGATTTCATTGACAGAATTTTGTATGTTAAACCTGCTTGAATGTGGTGGATCTTTTTGATGGGATCCCATCTTTTTGATGAGATCTTGGATTTGGTTTGCACTGAGTATGTTTGCATGTATGTTTATAAGGGAAATTGGTGTGTAGTTCCCTTTCTTTGTTGTGTCTTTGTGTGGCTTGTATATCAGGATAACTGTGGCTTTATGAAATGAATTGGGCACTCTTCCTTCTATTTCTGTTTTGTGGAATACTTTTTTTGCAATAACTCTTTTTTGAAACTCTCTTAGAATTCTGCACTAAACCATCAGGTCCTGGACTTCTTTTACTTGGAGGTCTTTTAGTTACTACTTCTATTTAATTAGGTCATATAGATATGTTTAAATTAATTATCTGACCTTGATTTAACTTTGTTAAGTTTTATGTATTAAAAATATTATCCATTTCTTTCAGTTGTTTGTTTCTTTGTGGGTTTTTTTGTGGTTTTTGAGAGAGATTTTTTCTCTATGTAGCCCTAGCTATCCTGGAACTCACCATGTAGACCAGGCTGGCCTCAAACTGAGATCTAACTGCCTCTGTGCCCCAAGAGGGCTGGGATTAAAGGTGTGAGCCATCACTGCCTACCTGGAGTACTGGTTTTTAAAGTAAGTGGCTGAAACTGGGAAACTTGGACTTGGAGATATGGAGGTAGAGATGAGGATCTGCCTTAGCCACAGTGACATGGGTTCCAGGGAATTCCTGTTGGAAGTTGGGGGCTGGAATAAAGCAATGAATTGGGGGAGAGGGAACTTAGGAGGGGAAGATCTGTGTGATCAACTGGAGATGGAGACAGTGGTTTGGGGCTAGAGGGAGGCTGCAGTGGATGGTTGCTAGAGAGCCGGGGATAAGACTGAAGGATTGGTTTTGGAAGAGCCAAGGGAGAGGTGAAGATCTGCAGTTAACTTACTGGCTCTCTGGAGTGCCAGAGGCCTTTGTAAAAATATTCACTGTGCTTCCTTTGTGTGTGTGTGTTGAATAAGTGCAGGTGCATGTACCATTGTGTGTGCCTATGGAAGCTAAAGATCCAAGGAAGGTGTCCTCTATTTTTTGAGACAAGGTCTCTCACTGAGTCTTGGAGCTCACTAATGGTTAGACTGGTCAGTGAGCTCCTGGAATCCAGTTGACTCTTCCTCTTGCACCAGTGCTAGAGTAATAGACACATTCATCCACAATTGGCTTTTATGTGTGTGCTGGGGATTGAACTCAGGTCCTCCTGCTTGCATAGCAAACACTTTATCCACTAAACCAGTTTTAAGACTGTGTACATCTGAGCTTCTTGGTTTTAATGATCCTATTTAAGAAACCCTTGCCTCCCATGATTACAGAGATTTCTCTTTCATCTAATTTTTATTTTGGTTTGTTTTTTTGTTGTTGTTGTTTTGGTTTATTTTGGCTTGGTTATTTTTTCTTTATTCATTTGTTTTGAGGTGGGATTTGGCCAGGAGCTTGCTATGTAGACTAGGCTACCCTCAAATTCATAGAGACCAAACATAGAGTCTTGTGTGTGCTAATCAAGCCCTGGGCAATATTCTTAGTCAAGGTTCCCCATTTAATGCTTATCTCAAAGAATCAAGAGTTTCTTTCCCAGTACTGGAGAGATTGCTCAGAGGTTAAGAGCATTGGCTGCTCTTTCAGAGGTCCTTAGTTCAATTCCCTACAACCACATGGTGGTTCAAAACCATTTATAATGAGTCTGGTTCCCTCTCTGGCCTGCAGGCATGCATGCAGGCAGAATAGTGTATACATAATCAAAATTTTCTCCTAGTTTGTGCATTAAATTGTTTGTCCTTCTTTGGTTATGTTTACTTTTCTTTTTAAGATGTCTTTAACTGAACCGACTTTGAGCCCTCCTGAAGGGAGCAGTTAGAGCTTTGTGTTCCCTCCCAGATGCTGTGTTAATTGTCTCACACCCTGGGTAAATGCATCTCAGTTGCTCACTATCCAATATCTTTAGTGTTTTTATGATTTCCTTTTCACCTGTAAATTTTTTAGGAGCAGTTTATTAAATTCCTAAATATTTGAATCTTTTTGTGTTTTGTTTCAGAATATCTTTTTGTTTTGATTTGTTTTGTTCTGTTGAGAAAGGGGTTTTTTTTTTGTGTAACACCCCTGAGTGTCCTGGATTCACTTTGTAGACCAGGCTGGCCTCAAGAGATCCACTTGCCTCTGCCTCTGGAACACCAGGATTAACATGTCCAGCTTGTTTTAGAATAGCTTACTACTCTTAGTTTCTAACTTGATTCTGATATGGTCAAAAAACACATGGTGATTTTCCTCCCTTCCATAAAAATTTAACATTTGAAACCCAAAATATTCTCCATTTTGGTGAATGTACAATGTAAACTTGAGAATAATATATATCATTTGCACAGTATTTTTCAAAAGCTAATGGTCATGAGGTAAGTGCTAAAGATTAATGATGTGATTCAGATCATTTGTCACCAAAGTTTTGTCTTATTGTCCCATCAGTTGCTGAGAGAGGTAACTGTAGTCTTTAAGTTTATGGAGCTGTCTGCTTTGTCTACTCCTGTCAATTTTCTGTATGTGTAGTTTGAAGCTCTATTACTAGATATTGCAACAGATCATTATGTCTGCTGGATAATTTGAAATTTTGTCATTAGGAAGCCTATCTTTTATATCTGGCAGGACTCTCTGTTCTGAAGTCTGTTTTATCAAAATTAAAATAGCCATCACAGTCTACTTGTGTTTGGTGATTATATACTATAGTTTCATTGATGTGTTATTTTAAAATGTATTGGATTTTAAAATGTGTGCGTGTGTGCTATGTGAGAATGTGCATGTGAGTACAGGTGCCTGTCAAGAGCAGAGGCATCAGATCCCTCTGGAGCTAGACTTACAGTTGTGAGCCACCTGATGTGGGTGCTGGGAACCAAACTCAGGTCCTCCAGATCTTAGTACACACTTTTAAACCAGGAGCCATCACTCCAGCCCCCATTTATTTTTTTTATTTATGTATTTTTATTGCAAGTCAGGAATAATAGGTAGCATATACAAGTAGGATATCTTTGTAATGACTCTGTCCATCTTAACTTGTGTCTTAGTTAGGGTTTTACCACTATGAACAGACAACATGACAAAGGCATCTCTTATAAATGACAACATTGAACTGGAGCTAGCTTACAGGTTCAGAGGTTCAGTCCATTATCATCAAGGTGGGAATGTGTTATCATCTAGTCAGGCATGGTGCAGGCAGAGCTGAGAACTCTACATCTTCATCTGAAGGCGGCTAGCAGAATACTGACTTCCAGGCAGCTAGGATGAGGGTCTTAAAGCCCACACCCACAATGACATACCTACTCCGACAGGGACACACCTCCTAATAGTGCCACTCCCTGGACTGAGCATATACAAACCTTCGCAACTGGAATGTCTCGCCTGAAAGCATTTGAATTAATATTGTTGAGGTTGGATTTGGGTCTACCTTCTTATTGGCTCTCTGTGGTTTGTTTCTGTACTTCTTTTGGGTCAGATGAATGCTTAGGGTTCCATTTAAACTTTACCGTTAGTGGCTGGATACATGACCTGGTTAAGAATGCATACTGCTCTTGTAGTGGACCTGAGTTCAATTCTCAGAACCCACATTGAGGATTCTGTACATTTTTTTCATAGTCTATTAGAGTTAATGTCTGCTTTTGCTTAAATGTAGAAACCTCACAAACTCTTCCATCTCCTGAGACCTACCCTTATACAGTAGTTTTTGTTTTGTTTTGTTTTGTTTTTTTACTTTTACATTTAATTTATTCCCTTCAACGTGCTGTTTTGGAGACTTGTTCACAGGGTTTATTGTCTCCATAATTCTGTATTTATAGATCTCATATTATTATTCCATCGTATCAACCATACTGCAACTGAAAAGTCAGGCTATCACCAACAACTCCCTCTCCTTTTTACGTTTTACCTTTTTTTTTTTCTAAACTTTTATTGCATTATGATGAAAAAAGTTACATGGTTTCAATTTATCTGAATTTGTTAACATTTAAAGACATATTTTGGGTTCTTCCTAGCGACTTCCGCTCTTGGCTGAGCAACATGGAAGCAGCTACCCGCCGGCCGGGCGGCTGCTGAGCAGTCGCGGAAGCCTCCCCCCTTTAGGGGCGGCCGGACCGCCTCTCTGCCCTCCAGCCCCACGCTCGCCTCCCTGCGGCCGGCCGGCCTGGCCCTACATGGGGGCGGGCCTCTGCAGCCTGGACTCGGCTTCCTGTTCAGAGGCGGCCTGGCGCTAGGCGGCGGCCACTCTGCCCGCGCCCGCCTCGGTGCGGTCACCGAGCCCGGGAGGAGGCTCCAGGGCCGCATCTCAGGCGGTTGCCCCGAGCCGGGCTGTGTGCCGCCATGGCCCCAGTGCAGCTGGAGAACCACCAGCTGATCGCTTCTGGTGGCGGCGGTGGCAGCAGTGGCGGCGGTGGCAGCAGCAGCGGCTCCGCGTCTGCCCCGGCTCCCCCGCCGCCTGGAGCCGCCGTGGCGGCGGCAGCTGCGGCTGCGGCTAGCCCTGGATACCGGCTTAGCACGCTCGTCGAATTTCTGCTTCACCGGGCCTACTCGGAGCTTATGGTGTTGACGGACTTATTGCCAAGGAAATCTGATGTGGAAAGGAAAATAGAAATTGTACAGTTTGCTAGCCGGACACGTCAACTCTTCGTTCGATTATTAGCTTTAGTAAAATGGGCCAATGATGCTGGCAAAGTAGAAAAGTGTGCGATGATCTCCAGCTTTTTAGATCAGCAAGCCATCTTATTTGTGGATACCGCTGACCGCTTGGCCTCCTTAGCTAGAGATGCCCTGGTCCATGCACGCCTGCCTAGTTTTGCTATCCCATATGCCATTGATGTACTGACTACTGGCTCTTATCCACGGCTTCCAACCTGCATCAGAGACAAAATTATTCCTCCAGACCCAATTACCAAAATTGAGAAACAAGCCACACTTCATCAACTTAATCAGATTCTTAGACATAGGCTTGTAACGACAGATCTTCCCCCACAGCTAGCAAATCTTACAGTGGCAAATGGCCGTGTGAAGTTTCGAGTTGAAGGAGAATTTGAAGCAACCTTGACAGTGATGGGTGATGACCCAGAAGTCCCATGGCGTCTTCTTAAGCTAGAAATTCTAGTTGAGGATAAGGAAACTGGAAATGGGCGAGCTTTGGTTCATAGCATGCAGATCAACTTTATTCATCAGCTGGTCCAGTCTAGGCTCTTTGCTGATGAGAAACCTCTTCAGGACATGTACAACTGCCTACATTGTTTCTGCTTATCGCTTCAATTAGAAGTATTACATTCCCAGATGCTAATGTTAATCCGAGAGAGGTGGGGAGACCTTGTACAGGTGGAAAGATATCATGCTGGAAAGTGCCTCTCCCTCTCAGTTTGGAATCAACAGGTTCTAGGGAGAAAAACAGGCACAGCATCTGTTCACAAAGTTACAATTAAAATCGATGAGAATGATGTCTCCAAGCCTTTACAGATTTTTCATGATCCTCCTTTGTCAGCTTCTGATTCTAAATTAGTAGAAAGAGCCATGAAGATTGACCACTTATCAATAGAAAAGCACCTGATTGACAGTGTACACGCAAGAGCCCACCAGAAGCTGCAGGAACTGAAGACCATTCTTAGAAGCTTCAATGCTAACGAAAACTCTTCCATAGAGACTGCACTTCCAGCTCTTATTGTACCCATCTTGGAGCCCTGTGATAATTCGGAGTGC
>NW_022196905.1:88035950-88036295 GCF_008632895.1 Mastomys coucha
TTAAGCTTCGATGAATATGGTCTGATTCAAATGTCTTCTGATAACTTGATGTGATTTGGAGCAGTTTTGTGTGTGTGTGTGTGTGTGTGTGTGTGTGTTATTTTTTTAAATGATATCATGCTGAGTTATCTAGACAATGTATTATGATCCTTGATGAAATTTTAGATATTTGTCTGATTACATTTTAAGATGATTGAGCTTCTACAAGTATAATCATGAGATTCTAGTTTTTAAGTATCTTACTACAACTGTATCATGTGTTCTCCTCAACTTGGTTTGAGTCTCCCTTTGCAGTCAGAGTTGAGGCCTTCTTTGTCTTCTTTGTCTCTTTTCTGCCTTCATCTC
>NW_022196905.1:88036733-88045213 GCF_008632895.1 Mastomys coucha
TCTTTTGTTAACCAGATTCAATCAAAGAAACTGGATGCCATAGTGATTTTTCTCTAGTAGGTGGTTTGAAACTTGATTTTAAGGTGTTTTCAATGTGATTTTAGTATTTACAGTAATAAATAAAATTTATACAAGTAAAAAAAAATAAAAAAATAAAGACATATTTTAGTTAAATAGAATTTGAATCATTCTTGTTTCCCCTTTGTACCACTGCTCCTCCCGTAGACCCCCCTTCAATACCTACAATATCTTTTTTGTCATATTCCTTAAAATTTATAAAATATTATAACAATAAAAATAATATACAGTAGTTTTGAATGGGTTGTCTACATATAGTCTACTGAAAACTTCATTAAACAATGTTAACATTTTGCTTTAAATTATTTGTAAAAATGTTTTCCAAACAATTTTGAAAGCATACATTCTCATTTTGGGAAAGCAAGATGTGCTCCATTGTTCCTGTCTGTTGATTTTTTCCTTCCTTCCTTCCTTTTCTTCTTTCTTGTCCCCTTTCACTTCTTCCTTCTCCTTCATTTCCTCCTCCTTCCTCTTCTTCCTTCTCCTCTGTGCCTGCCTCTGCCTTCCCAGTATTGGGCATTACATATGTGCACCATGGCTGGCAAAAACACCATTTCCTAACTTAGTGAAAACAGATAGAGGCAAAGCTGCTTGTTCCCAAGCCTGATTAGCTGAGTTGGCATCCCAGATCCAACATGGTAGAAGCAAAGAACCAGCTCTCCAATTCTGTCTTCTGACTTTTACAAACACAAAGGAACACATCTGAATGCATACAAAATAAATGCAATTTTAAAATACCAATATAAATATAATCCCAATACAGGTTTTCTTCATATATTTCAGCCAAGGCCATGAATCAAAATAGACTGAACCTGACAGCCAGGAGGCAAAGGCAGAGTCAGGCAGATTCGAGGTCAGCTTCAACTACACAGAAAGATCCAAACCATCCAAGACTCCATGAGACCCTGTCTCAAAACCAGTAAACAAAATAAAATAAACAACCACAATGAAACAAAGAGGGATAAGAATTTAGCTTATCAGGCTGGAGAGAATACTGACTGCTCTTTCGAAGGTCTTGAGTTCAAATCCCAGCAACAGTAAGGTGGCATACAACCATCCGTAATCAGATCTGATGCCCTCTTCTGGTGTGATTGAAGACACAGCTACAGTGTACTTAAATATAATAGTGAATGAATCTTTGGGCCTGAGTGAGGGGGGTGGAGCAAGCAGAGGTCGTCAGTTCAATTCCCAGCAACCACATAATGGCTTACAACCATCTGTACTGCCACAGTGTACTCATATACATAAATCAGTAAATCTTAAAAAGAATTTAGCTGTCTCTTGTGCAGACTTTAGGCTTACACAGATAACATTCTCAATTTACGAAGTTATTCGTTTCACAAATAATCACTTATGCTAAATTACAATGACTATTGCCACAAATTAATTATAAAAGTTCTTATGTTTTGTAGGCGTTCTGGTGGTAGCTTCTGATACACTGGGATATTTTAATGCTCTTGGAATAAAACCACTTTAAGGTAAACTAAGCTAGGTCAAAACCTCCCCGTTATCGTCTGAACACAGACCAACCACCAAAAGTATGTTCCTGCTATGTCCTTCCAAGGAAATTTGAGAATCTATCTGGCCAGAGATTCGGGGAAGTTAGGAATACTTTATAAATCACTATGCTACACACATGAAGAGCTAGAAGAAAGGAACAAGTTCCTACCAAGAATTAAAGATCATCTTCCACCAAACCAGGGGCCTTGGCTAGTGCTTTATAACTCCTTTCACTTCAGAATGGATTTCTCCATTTTTGGTCTTGTACCTCCCATACGAGAATAAAGACTGTCTCAGTTTTTCCATCTCATTAATCAAATGGAAATTCTGTTATAGAATTACTTCAGAAAACAGCTGTGAAAATTACACTTTATCTATTAAAAACAACTTTGGAAGTATGGCAACTCAGTTTTAAGAATAAAGTGATATACAGATTGATTAGTGACATTGACCATTCTTTCTAACCTCCATGGATCCTATTTTTTTCTTAGAGAAAACAAGCCTTGAAATGGCTATTTATAGTTACAAAAAAGTGGTTGCCAGAGGTTATAAATTTGTACCCTAACAAAGCCCAAAATTCCCAGGATAGTCAAGAATCTACCAAACATACTCCACTAAACCACTTCTTGCCTACTGATACTGAAATTAATTCGGAAAGTTTTGTTTCAGGAATACTCAATGGGAGTTTAGTCATATAAAAATACCTTGATATTTGTATTTACTGGTATGAATCTTGCCACTATAGCCACTGAAAATGGAATAGTCAAATGATAAATGTAAAGAATATGAGATCATACACCTGTAATCCTAGCTACTTAGGAGTCCAGGTCAGAAAATTCAAAGTTCAAGGCCTGCTTGGGATACAGGGCAAGCTCAAGGCCAGAATGGCTACTCTCTTAGCAAAATTTGTTTTAAAAAAAAAAAAGAGCTGGAGAATTATCTCACCAGTAGAGCATCTTAACTTAGCATCCCTTAGTAATTAAAGGGGGGTGGTGGTAAGAAAACAAAAATCACACTAGAGTTAGCTTACTGTTCTCTTCGAAGATAGTAATTGGAACACATCTCTAAATTTCAAAGAATTCTTATTTGGAAACTTCACAAGAAACATCTCTGGAGTATTTTTCCCCTCAAATCAGTTTCTTTACTTGCTGAACAAACAAGGATTGGTCTATCTATGACGCATAGATAGTGCTTGACTCACCACCTCTCACCCAGAACGCTCGAGAAGAAAGTCTACCTCCAATGATCTACTCTTACTTCTAATGGGTCCTACCTCATGTCCACACACAGTATGATGATGTTCCCTGTGAAGGAAGAGGCAGCCAGAGCAGCTAGTACCTACTTTAACCTGTCTGTTAAACTGTTGGGTCTGAACTTGAAGCAATGTAACCAGTGAAGAAGCTTTAAACTCTCTACAAGTTTTCCAGAAGTCTAAACACAGAGTTACCAGGTAACAATTCCACTCACAGCAATGCAGCCTAGGGAACTGAAAGCCTAAATCCACTCAAAAACAAGTCAAGAGCAGGATTGTCCACAAAGTCAAAAGGGAAAACAACTCAAAAGGCCATTAACCAGTGAGTATTTCTGAAAATTGTTACACAGACACAATGGAGTATTATTCAGCCATAAAAGGAATGAAATACTAATATATTTTACAACATAGATGAAACTTGAAAACATTAAAAGAGACTCAGGAGTCACAGAGCCTTTAATTCCAGAAGAATTTCTGTGAGTTTGGGGCCAGCTAATGCTACACAGTAACACCTTGTCTCAAAAACTAAGAGAGAAGACGAAAATTAGTCACAAAAGACCTTGTCACATATACTTTCATTTACATAATATGTGTATAAGCAGGCAAATCTACGAAGAAGGCAGATTAATGATCCCCTCTACATCCTAGGCTAGAGGGAGACATGAAGAAAAAAGAAACAGGGCTAGTGTGGGGGTGGGGTGGGAGGGGGATATCGGCAAAATACTGTGGACACAAAAAAACCTCACAGACTAACACAGCGGCCAAAGGCAAACCACTTGGTATGTAAATTGCATCTCAAAGTTGTCTGTCTTTAAAGGGAAGGTTTGTACTGGCTGTTCGTGCAGAAGACCTGGGTTCAAATCTCAGCACCCACAAGGTGGTTCATGACATAATTCCAGTTCTAGAGCATCATCTGTCCTCCAAGGGCACCATCTGATTGGCTTTCTCAAAGCATCAGGATTCTGTTTACTTACCCTTTTGACTTCTTCCAAATTAACTTGGCATTTGGAACGTGACCTAAGGTGCCCAGGTGACTCCCACTTCCACTTCAAATATCTAGAGAACACCCACTCTAAGCTAAACCTTTTACTAGGCTTTCTAGCTCATCGACACAATCAATCAATTATGATAAACCACAAGAATGTTGTACTAGGGTCACTACAGATGACAAAACAGTAGAAGTTATTTTTTAGCTGCAAGTAAAACTTAAACCAAGAAAATAATACTGGAGAAGCATGCCCAGTCCAAACAATGTACCAGTATTTTTATTTAAATGTCTTAATATCAAACAAAGTAACATAAAATGTAGTTACTGAAAGTGAGTGCACTTAACTGGCCATCAGAGTTTAATATACTTTTAAATGAATAAACTGTAACAAAGTAAACACTATAAAATGAGACTAGGTCATGATCAATTTTTTTCTCTTAATGCAAAAACAGTTTTTACGAAAGCATGGTTTTTTGTTGTTGTGGTGGTGGTGGTGGTTGTGTTTTGCTATCCTAGAGCTCAGAGAGATCTGCCTGCTTCTGCCTGCTGGGAGCTTGGATCAAATATCTGTACTAGCCATATTTTCTTTGCCTTGCTATGATAGGCATATTCTGAAATTTATTCTATGCCACAGACTAAGATTGCTGCGGAGATCCCTCGACCCACAGGAGAAGTAGAGTTCTAGACAAAAGGGCAAAAATTCAGCGAACAACAAACAGACATGACACAAGGAAGTGCAGAATCTGAATGTATTTGCACAAAGTAAAAATCAGGCTTTTATAGTACAAAAAAACCAAAAGGGTGTTAGGTAAATGGTCAGGATGATTGACAGAAATCAAGCAGGCAGGTAGGGGCCACATCAAAGTCAGAAATCAAACAGCCAGGTGAGAAATAATTCCTTTTGAAGAGTAGTGGTGCCCTTCCCCGCTGGGCCACCTTGGCAGCCCCAGGTTAATTCTCTGGGTCTGTTGGAGGCAAGCACTAGGAGGTCTCAATCTTGCAGCTCTTGGAAACTGGGTTGCAGCATAAACATTGGTGCTGGATTCCCAATTAGCAGGAATGCCCTTTGGCTTCTCTCTAGTATGTAAAGCAGTTCTGCCGTGTGTGTGTGTGTGTGTGTGTGTGTGTGTGTGTGTGTGTGTGTGTGTGTGACTCTCAGATAATTCTAATTTTTACTTAGTTGACAGTAAACAATAATGTCTGGTTTCTATCACTAACTCTGGAGACATCCTGTCGGATAAAGTAGCTTCCCTGTGAAACTCCAAGCTAACAACCACTGGTATAGATTAGGATCGGTTGGAACACTATGGAGGCCAGGGAACAATGTTTTAATCTTAGTTTAGCTATTTACAAATCATTCTTGGGACACCTATATGCCTGAATAAAGAAAGCATGCAAAACTCTCCATTGACTTTTTCAGAGACCAATCTGGAACACATCTGAGTTAGGGGACGACAATCGAATTCCAGGAGGCTAGGCTAGCTTCTCTGAAGCTATATGCCTCAGATCTGTGGCCAAGCTTTCATGCCTGACAACAGACTTCACTGGAGTGGATGAGTGGGCGTGGCAATCCTAACTATAATTACATGTCTTTAATGTTCACTTTCATTTAGGACACACACAATATATGACCTAGTTATTCTGTTCTGCTAGGCAATTTCACAGAATAACACCACTTGAATTTGAGTTAAATTAGCATGTAACATCACTGAAAATGAAGGCAGACTGCCTGGCAGAGGTGGTGCATGTCTTTAATTCCCTGTATTTGGTGAGGCAGAGTTTTGAGGCAGCCTGATCTACCTAGCAAGTTCCAGGACACGCAGGGCTTCACAGAGAAACCCTGTCTCAAATAACTTTTTTTAAAAGACTGAAATTACTCACTAGAAAATCCAAGCCTTCAAAATTTATTCAAACAGGTTTAGGTTTGGGGAGGAAAAGAAGGACTGGTAATATTTTAGAGTAACAGCAAAAACAATTTTCATTTGGATTAAGGAACAAGAATGTAACAAAACTACTAATAAATTGTACATTCAACATAGGAAGAGCAGAAAGGCTAACAAACACTGGAAAGTCACTTGTTTACCCTGAGCTCCTTGAGTGAGGAAGAGTGTGCCTTATCTTTGATTCCTGGTGCCTGGCAGTGCAGACAATAAACACTTGCTACATTAGAAAAAGGGACAAAGTACTCTTACTCAAAAAGGGGGGAGTGGTGGGTGGTGGTAACTGAAACTAGAAGCAAGTATTTAACAATGATATAGCTGAGGCTACTTCCCTCTGTTTCTCTACAACTCCCACTCTACTAGTTACATTTAAGCATCTCTAACCATATAGAAGTACATTTCATTTAAAGGCTTCTAGATCTGATTAAAATACATGCATCTGTTATAAGGTATTTAGAAATTAAAAATATTTATAAACTGAGATAAATCTGATCCAAATTTAATTTAAAATTCAAATTCTATGGAAACAGTAGTAGGC
This sequence comes from Mastomys coucha, assembly GCF_008632895.1. Taxonomy (NCBI): domain Eukaryota; kingdom Metazoa; phylum Chordata; class Mammalia; order Rodentia; family Muridae; genus Mastomys; species Mastomys coucha. Next base: position 88,043,030 of record NW_022196905.1, read on the forward strand.
TTAAGTTCCCCTTCTCCAAAGAGTAGTAACAAGATATAAAAATTTAAAGTAACTATATTTCCCCAATAGAGCCAGCCATGTACTACAGCATAATATTTTTCCTAACAAATTTCTCACAGACCCAGCAAGGTGTTTCTATCAATTAAAGGCCACAAAATCCTGAGAAGTGAACACAGCAAGCACCAGCGGGGCCTCCCAGGAATATCTTGGTACAAAAGGAAAAGGTAAATAAGAAAGAGTTCTGGTAAAAGTTGTGCCTCTTTCTCAGCCTTAAGGCTGCTGGAAAGCTTTTACATCTGGAGCCTACATATAGAGTTGTTTTGTGGTTGATTTTATTTAAACAAAGAATAAATATTTCGTATTTTAATCACCCCTCTCCATGTTGTTTGGTAATTCCAAACACAAACTGCTTCGCTGTAGTAAACACACGCATTCATTAGGAGGTTGACAAAGAAGACTCTTAATCACTCAAAAAGACAGTTCTTTTTTACACACTCCCCAAACAATTAGTGACAATGCAAATTTTAGAGTAAAATTGTTTTATTTGACCAAGACCCGCCTCTAACTTTGAATAGTATCCCTCAAGGACCAATACACGTAACTACTGACATCTCCATATCCTCTTTTCTCTGTATGTTCCCACCAATCCAAAACTAATTAATGAAAAAGAACCAGAACTTCAAATGCTGTGAACACTTTTTTTTTATTAGATATTTTCTTTATTTACATGTAAATTTCTCCTTTCCCAGTTTCCCCTCCAAAAAACAGAGAAGCAAACAAAAACAACAAAAACAAACCCCTGTTGCCTCCCCCCTCCCCATGCCTGCCACCCCATCCTCTCCCACTTATTGGCCCTGGCATTCCCCTACACTGGGGCACAGAACCTTCACAGGGCCGAGGTCCTCTCCTCCTATTGATGATCAAATTTGCAATCCTCTACTATGCACATCCTGCCAGAACAATCAGACCCATCCATGTGCAGTCCTTGGTTGGTGGTTGAGACCCCTTTAAGCCCAAGAGATTCTTTACAACAGACATTTACTAAGTTTGTGCACAAATTAAACTCAGCTCAAGCATGTTAAAAAAAAAAAAAAGGCAAGCCCCCAATCAATCCCTTCCTTCAGCACATGTATCTAGGTGTTTCATATTTCTAACGGATGTCTTTAACCTGATACAAGATTTTTACTATTTTTTGTACTCCAGATAATAAATGGTAAACTAGTCATTGTATCCTCTCTCTATTTCTTTCCAGAGCATCCAGTAAAATACAAACAATCCCAGACCCTTACTGGACCAGACCGGGGGTTAGAGAAGCGTGCATGCGTGCGTGCGGGAGGGCGTGCGTGCAGGAGGGCGTGCGTGCAGGAGGGCGTTTGTCTTGCCTCTGTCATCAATCCCTATACACAACAGTTTCTCAACAGTTGGCGTAAGTGGGCAGCTGGAAACCAGCTGCAGCCCCACTTACCAGCCACCTCTTAGCAGCCCACTGATTAGCAACCATTTATCAGCCGCTTAGCAGCAGTGCTTTAAATTGCATGCCATTTTCCAGGCAGTAGATTTCGGATATACTCCTAGTCTGAGGTTGAGAACCTCTGCCCTTGAAGCCTATGACGCCTCAGAGCCAACTCTGATCCGAAAGGAGATGAGAAGCAGGTAAATAGGCGCAGACAAGTTGACCAAGGAGCCAGAGGGGACTGCAACCCACAATCCTAAAGCCAACTCTGGCCGGAAGCTCCCAAGGGAGCCAAGCTAGGAGGAAGAGCTCAGGGTGAGGGTAGAAGGCACGCACCTACTGCTTGATTGGATAACTGCAGCTTGAAGATATGCATTCCCCTCCTTAGATTTAACTCAGTTTGAGGCCTCAGCAAAATGGAATAATATACAAGAAGCAGTTCAGTTAGCTAGAAAATTGGGAGTACTCTACTTCATTTATAGGCAGTACCAATGTTGGTCCAGTTTAGGAATACCCTGTTGAAAGGAGTTCCAGAACATCTCAGGATGACCCTAGCTGGACCATTGCAAGGATGTCAAACTGTGGCAGATGCCATAGACTTCTTAAAATCATACAGAGAGTTAGACACAAAGAAGGTAGTATCCCTACCCATTAAAGGTAAGAAATCGATGAACACCAAATGGCTGAGAAGCACCTAAAGAAATGTTCAACATCCTTAGTCATCAGGGAAA
>NW_022196905.1:88046769-88053090 GCF_008632895.1 Mastomys coucha
AAATATCTTTAAAAAAAAAACAAAAACAAAAACAAAAACAAAAACAAAAAAAAAGGTAAGAAATCGAATGGAATGAGGAGATGGCTTTAAAGTGTTAGACCGTTTGGAAGACCCGTGAACAGGCTGCTACTCAGGAACAACCTGAATGGACGAGGACATCCCTTTCAACTTCAGGGACACAACATTTAAAACCCAGAATAGCACTATCCATTATACTACCTGACGGCACCACCAAAGTGGTTAAATGGCTGTTGGACATGGTTAGTGAAATTAATATATATATACCCTAGATGAAGGACAGATCCTGAATACAGGCAAGATTAAAGGCTACATAGAAATAGAGGGAGTTGGAGGCAAAGTCAGAACCCCATAACTAGACTAATATCGCAAGTATACGATAAGAACTACAAGCTAGATTTCACTCTGTGTAGTGCCCCAGAAAATGTCATAGGACTACCAGTGATACACAATTTTTTTCCAAAATTTTTGAATTATAAAAGAATACCAAAGGTACTATTGGCTACAGTCAAAATTCCACAGGTAGAACTACCTAAAATACCACCCTCTTTCACACCCCAATATCCCATAAAATGTGGGATGAAGGAAGTAAAGGACACCATACAAACATTATTAAAATAAGGTATTATAGAACCAACACAAAGCTTTAACTACAACTGCCCCATCTGGCTAGTAAAGAAACTGAATGGGGCTTTCAAATGGAGATTCACAGTAGACTTTAGGAACATAAACAACCTATCAGAACAGATGCCTAGACAATTGCCACCCAAATTAATAAAGCACCCATTGCTGATATTACAAGAATCATGCTGGAAGCCCACCTTGTCTTATATTTCTTTGAGGTGAGGTTCCTAACATACCAGAGAGAGAGTGAACATATTACCCTATGAGAGCGATGCACCTGCTTTATCTTGGGCCATGCAAGGAGATAAAGCTGGGAACATTCCTGTCCTTTACATGTGGAACTGTGAGTGGCTGTGAGGATTGCTGCCTTTTACAGGCAGGGTTGTGAGTGTGAATATTGTTGTTCTTTACAGGCAGAGCTGTGAGTGGCTGGGAGAATTGCTGTCCTTTACTAGAATGGCTGTGACTGGCTGCCTCTTTGAGTGAAGCCAGATCTGCCTGTGGGATAAAATGATCTGGCCCTAGATAGCTTGGACAAGCTAAATTTCCATGGATGGTAAGCCATGTAAGTCTCAGGGTTCATCTGCTGAGATGTGCAAGGCTGCAAGGCCCTGGTGCAGGAAGGCAGTGACAAGGGGCCTACTGGAGAGACCATATTCCAGAGAGAGAAGGACTCTAACCTCTTTGAATTTGGATAAACATCTTGTAGGGAAATTTAAAAAAGAAATCATACTCCATTCTTTAGCTTCCTCTCTGGCTTTGTGACTTGAGCCCAGATGTGGGGTCATATTTACTGCTACCAATAGCCTTTCAGGCCCCCCTGGTATGCCTGTGAGTACCTGGGGCTACTGCTGTCCTAACTACAAGATGTATTGGTAGAACAATTTCTGCCTTCTTGCCTTCTTGTCTTGAAAAGTCATAGAGGTGGGGTATGTGATTTCCTAACTTGACTTTGAACCATGTCAAACTCAGTTTCTCTTTCACTTCCTGTCACTACCATAGAAGAGCCAAAGGTGAACTCCGTACTAGGTTTCTTCAGAACTCTCTATCATTGCTGTCATTACTGCTTCTTTTGCCTGCTAGAAGCCAATCCTGAACTTGAAACTTGAGCCTGAGTCAAATCAAAGGCTGAGAGTCAAGGGAAAGACAGGTAGAGCAGACAGAAAGCCCAGGTCCTTAATTAGAGTCACTGTCTAAGAGAATAGGATGATCATGGTGGTCATTTGTTCCCAAGAACTGAAGAGACTGAAGAGGTGAGGAGACTGTGGCTACAGAGATTTAAGACCCCAGCTCTGCATTCCAACATTCTTGGCTGGTAGAGACAGTTGTGGTGGAATGGAGGCCAGAGCATCCCAATCCTCCTGCATAGAGATGAGACTGGGTGGGCCACTTCTGAAAAGACATGATAGGAGATGATTAACACACCTATTGTGTGGTTCTGTGTAGTCTAGAACCATTAAGACCTTAAGTCTGGCCTTCACTGGCATCCCCTGCTTGACATGTCTCCATATATCACAGCCCTAAGTGATCTTCCAACTGTCTGACAGAGGCATAGGAGGAGCCCAGAGAAGGCAGAGAAGGCTTTCAGAGGAGCATAACTTGTTTGGCATGGAGGCGGGGAGTAGACAGCTGCACGGGGTGAGGGAGTATGAGAGGTGGAGAAGGGACAGGATGGGGCTCTTCAGCTCACACTTACCAGGAGTTCAAGGTCTTCCCACTAGGAGCAAGGGTGGTTTTGGAAATTCGAGAGTAGCCACATAGTGGCAGTGGCACATGCACATCTTTAATCCCAACATTCAGGAGGCAGAGGCAGGCAAATCTCTGTGAGTTTGAGAGCAGCCTGGTCCACAGATCTAATCCAGGACAGCCAGGCCTACACACAGAGAAATCCACCCAGAGAAACCCTGTCTCAGATAGAGAGATAGGTAGATAGATAGATAGATAGATAGATAGATAGATAGATAGATAGATAGATAGATAGATAGGTAGGTAGGTAGGTAGGTAGGTAGGTAGGTAGGTAGGTAGGTAGGTAGGTAGGTAGATAGATAGATAGATAGATAGATAGATAGATAGATAGATAGATGGGTGGGAGGACAGATGGATGGACAGACAAACAGACAGACAGATAAAAACTGCATGGATTACTGTGCTTAGAATTCATCTTCCTTCCTGTCATTCCTCAGTTGGTGGCTCAGTTCCCCTCCCTCCTCACCTCCCCTCTCTTTCCTTTCCTTCTCCTCCCCTCCCCTTCCCTCTCCTCTCCTCTCCTCTCCTCTCCTGTCCTCTCCTCTCCTCTCCTCTCCTCTCCTCTCCTCTCCTCTCCTCTCCTGTCCTCTCCTCTCCTCTCTTCTCCTCTCTTTTTCTCTACTCTCCTGTGTTCTTTCAACAACATATTTGTTGTTCATCTACTATTCTCAAGGGCTTTGTTTTACATTGATCACCATTTTACAGATCACCATTTTACAGGGCTACCTTTAGGATTTTAGACCTACCCCATTTAGTCTCAGAGGTTTGCATTTCATCTATATTCTCTAGGGGAAAATATTTTTTTCAAGAGGACAATATGTAAGAGAAAGAGACGATAAAAGTATGCATCATAAAAATTAGGTTGAGGGCTAGAGATGCTGCTGGACTGGTGGGTGTTGCCAAGACGCATAAGGCTAACCAAGTGTGGTGGGCAGGCCTGAATTCTGGAAGGTGGAGGTGGGAGGAAGAGAGGGTCAGCTTGGCATATATACATCTTACCTTTGAAAAATAGTTATTCCTTTAGAAGGCAAGATTGCCCTCCCCTTTATGACACAGCTCAGTCCTTTGTGTTTGCTGGGTTTTGTTTGTTTGTTTGTTTTGTTGTTGTCTGTGAATCCCTGGCTATTCTGTAACTCCCTTTGTATACCAGGCTGGCCTTGAACTCACAGAGATCTGCCTGCCTTTGCCTCCTTGGTGTCTCCCACCTGCCCCTTATTTTTTTTTTTTTCACTTTAAGACAGAGACTTGCTAAATTGCTAGACTGGCCTGGAACTGGGAATCCCTCTGCCTTCGTTTCCTGTGTGGTCCACAACACCTGGTTCACAGCATACTCTTTACACAGGTCCCTGTGAGGGAGGCACTTGCTGGGGGCAGGGGAGCTGAGAGCCAGAGGTTTGCAGTCAGAAGCCCGGGCTCAAACTGCATCCAGCCACGTGCCCTCCCCAACCTCCTGTCTCCTCATGGATAATCTTCCTTTGGCTCCTGCAGTCAAAAGGTAAGAATGCTCCAAAGTGCTCAGCTCAGCCTCTAGCTTGCCCTTTTTGTCCAATCACAATGGCTATTACTGCTGAGTGATTATTGTTCACATTCCTTTCATTCACAATTATTATTAATTATCCTTCTCTCATTCATTTTGTACTCCAAAAGAGATGGTCAGCTCCTTGCTTCTTCTATCTTGCATATCCTCAAGCTGAGGTTCAGGAAAACCAGGTAAGTGTTTGACATGGTGTGTTCTAGAAGCCCTCCTACCCAGATTGCCTTTCAATCTGACTGCTTCAGCACTAACAGGTCAGGACCCTTGGGAAGGAGAATGGGACTTGAGGTCGTTTTCTTTTGATTCTCTCAGAAGGACCAAGACTGTCTGTTGGGATGGAGCGGTGACTGGGAACCCCTGCATGGTAATATGCTTGCTCCAGGAGGAGAAAAAGACTGAGATTCTTAGTGCCAGGGAAAGAGAAGAGCAGGATCCTGGTCTGAGGCCCAGAACCCAGGAGAGCTATCTGTCTCCAAATAGCTTCACCTCGTTGTGTAGCACCTGCCTTACTTATCTCTGGCCTCACTCTGCAGAGATGATCCATGAGTGCTTCCAACCCAGATTCTCATCTAACCCTGACTTCTTGTTATTGTTGCTATTGTTGGAACAGAGTTTCATGTAGCCCAAGCTTGACCTGAAATCCTTGTGTAACCCAGGATGACCTTGAACTTGGGATCCAACTTCTTCCCCCCTCCTAAGTTCTGGGGTTGTAGGGACAAACCATTATAATTGGTTGACCCTGACTTCCAAGGGCCCATTAGTGCCATCTCTGCTGGAACTAATGGGTCTCCCTGGCTCTAAACCATGACTCATAATACAAATGAAGGCCTAGACTGGGATCAGATGACTAGAATGTGGCAACACTTGGCTCAGAACCCCATTTTCTTTCTATTGTTATATTATCATCTGTTCCAGTCCCATTGGGTGGCGATCCTGCCTATCAAGGTGCCATGGACCAACCCAGTCGGGTATAGGTGTTCTTGAAATGAGGGTCCTAGAGGCTAGGTGGGTAAGAATTCGGTGGTGACAAACAGAATCGAACACAGAGGGATTTTGAATCTGAGTGTATTTTGTAGCTCTCAAGCAGGGAATTATATACATTAAAAAAACCAAACATCTTCCCTGTGACCATGTACTCGAGGCTCTTCCCTACTTTCTCTTCTATTAGTTTCAGTGTATCTGGTTTTATGTAGAAGTCCTTGATCCACTTGGACTTGAGCTATGTAGAAGGACATAAGATCAATTTGCATTCTTCTACATGCTAACTGCCAGTTGAGCCAAAACCATCTGTTGAAAATGTTGTCTTTTTTCCACTGGATGGTTTTAGCTCCTTTGTCAAAGATCAAGTGACCATAGGTGTGTGGGTTCATTTCTGGGTCTTCAATTCTGTTCCAGTGATCCACCTGCCTGTCACTGTACCAATACCATTCAGTCTTTATCACAATTGCTGTGAAGTACAGCTTAAGGTCCAGGATGGTGATTCCACCAGAGCTTCCTTTATTGTTGAGAATAGTTTTCACTATCCTGGGTTTTTTGTTATTCCAGATGAATTTGAAAATTGCTCTTTCTAAGTCTATGAAGAATTGTGTTGGAATTTTGATGAGGATTTCATTGAATTCGTAGATTGCTTTCAGCAAGATGACCATTTTTACTATATTAGTCCTGCCAATCCACGAGCATGGGAGATCTTTCCATCTTCTGAGATCTTCTTTAATTTCCTTCTTCAGAGACTTGAAGTTCTTGTCATACAGATCTTTCACTTGTTAGTTAGAACCACACCAAGGAATTTTATATTGTCTGTGACTATTGTGAAGGGTGTTGCTTCCCGAATTTCTTTCTCAGCTTGTTTATCCTTTGTGTAGAGGAAGGCCACTGATTTGTTTGAGCTAATTTTATATCCAGCCACTTTGCTGAAGTTGTTTATCATGTTTAGGAGCTCTCTGGTGGAATTTTTGGGGTCACCTTAGTATACTATCTTATCATCAGCAAATAGTGATAATTTGACTTCTTCCTTTCCAATTTGTATCCCTTTGATCTCCTTTTGTTGTCTAATTGCTCTGGCTAGGATTTCAAGTACCATATTGAATAGGCATGAAGAGAATGGGCAGCCTTGTCTAGTCCCTGATTTTAGTGGGATTGCTTCAAGTTTCTCTCCATTTAGTTTGTGTTGGTTGCTGGATTGCTGTATATTGCTTTTATTATGTTTAAGTATGGGCCTTGAATTCCTGATCTTTCCAAGACTTTTATCATGAAGGGATGCTGGATTTTGTAAAATGCTTTCTCAGCATCTATTGAGATCGAGAACATGGGCACAGGGGAAAATTTCCTGAGCAGAACACCAATAACTTATGCTCTAAGATCAAGAATTGACAAATGGGACCTTATAAAATTGCAAAGCT
>NW_022196905.1:88053731-88058799 GCF_008632895.1 Mastomys coucha
GATCTGGAGAATATCATCCTGAGTGAGGTAACCCAATCACAAAAGGACACACATGGTATGCACTCTCTAATAAGTGGATATTACCCCAGAAGATTGGAATACACAAAGTACAATCCACAAACCACAAGAAAGTCAAGAAAAAGAAAGACCAAAGTGTGGACATTTCATTCCTTCTTAAAAGGGGGAACAAAATACCTGTGGAAGGAGTTGCAGAGACTAAGTATGGAGCAGAGACTGAAGAAAGGACAAACCAGAGGCTGCTCCACCTGGGAATCCTTCCCATATTCAGTCATCAAACCCAGGCACTATTGTGGATGCCAGCAAGTGCTGGTTGACAGGAGCCTGGTATAAGTGTCTTCTGAGAGGCTCTGTCAGTACCTGACTAATACAGAAGTAGAGGTTCACAGCCATCCATTGGACTGAGTAGAAGGTCCCCCAATGAAGGAGCTAGAGAAAGGACCCAAGGAGCTGAAGGGTTTGCAGCCCCTTAGGACAAACAACAATATGAACTAACTAGTACCCTCAGAGCTCCCAGGGATTAAACCACCAACCAAAGAGTACACATGGTGGGACTAATGGCTCCAGCAGCATATGTAGCAGAGGATGGCCAAGTCAGTCATCAATGGGAGGAGAAGCCCTTGACCCTGTAAAGGTTCTATGCCACAGTGTAGGGAAATGCCAGGGCCAGGAAGTGGGAAGTGGTGGGTTGGTGAGCAAGAGGAGGGTGGAGGGAACAGTGGTTTTGTTTTGGTTTTGTTTTGTTTTTGGTTTTTTGTTGTTTTTATTTTTTATTTTATTTTATTTTTTGGAGTGGAAACTGGGAAAGGAGATATCATATGACATGTAAATAAAGGAAATATCTAATAAAAAAAACCAAACATTACAACTCTTAGAAACTCTATTCAGCAAAACAATCACAAATACCAAAAAAAAAAAAATCATGTGGCACAGTAAAGCACAAAAATCATCCAAGCATTACAACTCTAAAACTATGTATTCAGTGAATCACAAACATAACACATAACATTGTTATTAATGTAAATTATCAAAATATAGCAATTCTAAAAGGATATATTGAGTGGGGCAGTCATCCAAGGCTAGTGGCATATTTCCAAGAGCAGGTTAATAAATCTTTATGGTCATTGCTCTTAACTGCTGAGCTAACTCTCCAGCTCCATATGGTCAATTATTATTTAACATCTAATGCCTGATTTTTAAAAAATCTTCAATACATAAATTTAAACTATTTTAATTTCTAATTAAGGCCTTTCTTTTACCATATACTAAAATCTACCTCCAATGACACATGTGTAGCCTTATTTATTTTACTCTTGGGAAAGTTTTTATCTATCATAATAGTTTTGTAAATAATTTAAAAAGTAAAGTGTTGGTTTCCCAGGGGATAAGGTTATGTTAGTGATCCCATCTCAAGGGATGGTTAACTACCCATTATTCTCGCTTAAAATCTTGGTCTTGGCTACCAGGAACATGCAAATAAGAAAAGGAATAAAAAAGAACAAAATAGATAGATTGCCATGAGAACTATAGCTCAATAATTTTTCTCCTGCAAAGAGTTCTACAACCGGTTTCAGGAGGCCTCTCCCTTTTGAGGTCAATTGCTTCAGTCTGTGGGACTTGTTACACAGATCCTACTGGAGGTGGTATGGCATCAGGGTACCCTGGGTACCACAGGAAGCATAGAGCCTCACCCCTGCTTAGTAGGGCTGACCCTTGACCCAACTAGGTCCTGAGATAAAGAGATTACTATGGTAAAGAAGAAAGGACTCTGCACCAAGGATCAAAACCCACAGTTCTGGGCTACAGATTTAGCTAAAATTGGTAGAATGTTCGCCTAGCATGTGAGAGGCCCAGGGTTCGATCCCCATCCACCACTGTATAAACTGGTGTGGTAGCACATACTCTTGGAATGTGGATGCAGAAGGATCAGAAGCTCCAAGTTCTAGAGCATAGGGAAAGTTTGAGGCCAGCCTGGTCTATGTGAGGCTCTAGCTCAAAAATACATACATATAAATGAACAAACCAAAAACTCAGTGTAGGTCCCAGGTTCCCTGCCACTGGTGGCTGCTCAGCAACATCAGGAAATTCACACATCTCCTCTGGTCCGAGTTTCCTCAGTAGAAATCAGTTCTAGCAATTCTCTGAGCTTCACAATAATGAAGCTCTGACCTCTCCTGTCACCTCCAGCATGATACCATGGACCTACTCTAGGGCAGATCCATCAACATGGATGGAGGCTCTTCCTTCAGAGGTGGCATGTCACTGCCCTCCAAACCCTTCCTTCCCCAGCTCCCTCCTCTCTCTGTCCTTACCCTGCCATGAGCTCTTCCCCTAGCTCTGGTCCCTGGAGGGGCAGAGGTGGCTCTGCTCAATCTGTGATTGCTCCAGCTAGTGTCATCCCATAGGTCCAGCCTTGTCCTGTTGAGGTGGCTCCCCTTCCTGTCAGTGTCTAGAGGCAAACATGCCTTGTTCCCATGCCTCCCATCCCAGTGGAGGGGTGGGGGAACTGCATGCTTGGAGTATCCAAGCGCTAGGTCAAGGCCCATGCTTAGAGGCAGGAATATAGGTTAAGAAGAGAGTGCCCTTCCATGCCATGACTAATCTGACAGAGTAATCCCCTGACAGACCTACTGCCTCAGGTTTTGGGGTTCAAGTCCATAGTCTGGGACTGCGGATCTCTAGCCCTTGTGCCAGAGACTGTCGACATGTATCTCACTACAACCTTTCTTCCTTCCACCAAAGCACATGCAAGGGGCACTACTCTCTATTCCTCAAACATGCTTCCCAATTTCAACTTCTGCCTTTCCATGCTCTGGTGCCTTCTTATCATGCTTCCATGAGAACAATGCGATCTTCAGGGCTCTGTGCTTCACTTACCTGAACTTTAACCCTGCCTGCCACCAGCCTGTATCCCTGTTTGATTGGCAGGTCCATAGCCTCACTATATGTTCTGCGCTGTGTTCTGTACTTTATATGAGCATCTTATTTATTCTCCAGAGCAACTATAAAGAAAAGAGAGCCTGTGTGTGTGTGTGTGTGTATGTGTGTCTATTTCTGTGTGCATGTGTATGTCTGTGTCTGTTTCTCTGTGTGCATGTGTGTTTGTGTCTATTTCTGTGTATGTATGTGTGTGTGTCTGTTTCTGTGTGTGCATGTGTTTGTTTGTGTGTGTGTGTTTCTGAATGTGCATGTGTGTGTTTGGGTGTGGGTGTGCTTCTGTGTGTTCACGTGTGTGTGTCTGTTTCTGTTTCTGTGTGTGCATGTGTGTGTTTGGGTTTGAGTATGTTCCTGTGTGTGCGTGTGTGTCTGTTTCTTGTGTGCATATGTGGGTTTGGGTGTGTGTGTGTCTCTGTGTGCATGTGTGTGTTTGTGTGTGTGTGTGTCTGTTTCTGTGTGTGCATGCGTGTTCGGGTGTGCGTGTACCTATGTGCACATGCATATAGAGGCAAGAGGTATTCAAGTGTCCTTTCTCAGGGTGCTGTCCATGTCATTTTTAAAAATTTAACTAAAATGTAATTACATCACTTCCCCAGAGTCTTTTTAGACAGAATCTCTCACTGAGGGTTGGAAATGCTGATAAGGCTAGGCCAGTTTGCCAGTGAAGCTCCAGGAAACCTTCAGAAAAAATACTTGCTTCAGATGCAGGGAACTGCATGGAGGGAGATGAAATAACTTGACAGTTGTGGGGTTGGTTTTTTTTCCCCTTTGGTTCTGTTTGTGATAATATTGTGCTCTATAGTCTTTTGAAAACTTTTATTGCATTATGATGACAAAAGTTACATGATTTCAATTTATCTGAATTTGTTAACATTTAAAAACATATTTTAAGTAAATAGAATTAAATCACATTCTTGTTTCCCTTTTGTACCCCAACTCCTCCCAGAGACCCCCTCTTCAATACCTACAATATCTTTTTTGTCATATTCCTTAAGATTTATAAAATATTATAACAATAAAAATGAGAATTATAAAACTTGTTTGATATAAAACAACAATCAAATTAAGTGTTATGTAGATGCTTCTCTACAGCAATACTGAAAATACATGCATTTTTCTCAATATAAATTTTAAATAACTCCAAACATATTAACTGTATACTTCAAAATAATACATCACTACTAGTATTTTCTTAAATGAACATAAATATGTAAAGCCTTTTGGTTTGTTTGTTTGTTTTGTATTTAGCAGAGTTTAAAATCTTGGCTCTTACTGTGGTACAAGCCCGAAATAAGAACAATTTTTAGACATTGGATTTCATTGTAATAAGGCTGTACTTCAATAACCCTCACATCACCAAAGGATTTTACCTCCATCGTAGCTAAGCTGAGAGTTGACAGTTCTGCTGCACCAAGGAATCAATTGTAGGCACAATTTTTGGATACAGACTTCCTGCTTTGGTCAAAACTATTTGACTTGAGTGAGTGACTTCATTCTCAGGCCACAGAGAACAGGTTACATTCATTTAAGAAATGGTGTATGTATTAAGATGGTCTATCCATAAAGCCATTCTACAACTGTTTCAATGAACAATGGTTCTGCTTGGAGTGTGGTGCAGACATTAGGTGAGGGTAAGAATCTGGTTCATTGGCTGTGTTAATTTGGAAAAGTATTCATCTCAGAAAAAGACTAACTTATAAAGTCCTCTTCTTCAAGCTTGATACAAGAGTTACAAATGTCAAGCAAGCATTCAGTCTAGATCTTTGTTGTTCTCTTTCCTACAAGCCCCTTCCCAAGTTAATCATCTATGTTTCTTTTGGGTATATAAATACTTTTGAAATATATAAGCTGTTCTGAAAACCATAGTATAATATAAAAACATGAAATAAACAATACTACTAATAGAGAGGCTGAGATAGGAGAAGCAAGATTTCAAGACCCTTATGTTGTACACAGCAAGACACTGTCACAAACAAGCTGAAAGTATATATAGATTGTACAATATTGGACCTATTTCTCCAATTACCAAACTAGAAAGACCATTGGATGACAATCAACAAATTTCTAATTCCTCGTATTTTTGGATTTCAATCAATTAGGATATGTTGGTAAT
>NW_022196905.1:88059294-88080329 GCF_008632895.1 Mastomys coucha
TCTTTGTTTAGTGCATTTGGTGTTGTGATTATTATGTGATGGGAGGAATTTCTTTTCTGGTCCAGTCTATTTGGAGTTCTGTAGGCTGATTGTATGTTCATGGGCATCTCTTTCTTTAGGTTAGGGAAGTTTTCTTCTATAGTTTTGTTGAAGATATTTACTGGCCCATTACATTGGGGACCTTCCCTCTCTTCTATACCTATTATCCTTAGGTTTGGTCTTTTCATTGTGTCCTGGATTTCCTGGATGTTTTGGGTTAGGAGCTTTTTGCTTTTTGCATTTTCTTTGACTGTTGTGTCAATGTTTCCTAGGGTGTCTTCTGCCCCTGAGATTCTCTCTTCTATCTCTTGTATTCTGTTGGTGATGTTTGTATCTATGACTCCTGATTTCTTTCCTAGGTTGTCTATCTCAAGGGTTTTCTCTCTTTCTGATTTCTTTAGTGTTTTTATTTCCATTTTTAGATTCTGGATGGTTTTGCTCATTTCCTTCACTTGTTTGATTGTGTTTTCTTATAGTTCTTTAAGGGATTTTTGTGTTTCTTCTTGAACAGCTTGTAGATGTTTACCTGTGTTCTCCTGTATTTCTTTGAAGGTGCTATTTATGTCTTTCTTAAAGTCCTGTATCATCATCATGAGAAGTGATTTTATATCTGAATCTTGCTTTTGCGGTGTGATGGTGTGTCAGGACTTGCTATGGTGGGAGAACTGGGTTCTAATGATGCCAAGGAACCTTGGTTTGTGTTGTTTATTTTCTTATGCTTGCCCCCTGCCATCTGGTTATCTCTAGTGCTACCTGCCTTTGCTAAATTTGACTGAAGCCAGTCCTTCCTGTGATCCTGGTTGTGTCAGAACTCCTCAGAGTCAAGCTGTTTCTGTGATCCTGTGATTCTAGGATCCTGTGACCCTGGGCTTGTTAGAGCACCCGGGAGTGCAGCAGCTTCCTCTGGGTGTTGTGGGACTGGCTGTGGAGCCTAGGTCCAAGGTCTGCTCAAGACACCAGCCTAGAGAGACCAGAAGGAACCAGAGCTGCTCTGCTGGTGGAGTTCCTGTCTGCCTGGTCCCGATGGTCCCCGTTACTCCCAGTGTTGGGACAGATGTTGGGTCCTCCTCATTTCTGATCCTGAGAGTATCAGAGTGCCTGGGAATAGAGCTTCCTCTGGGTGTTGTCAGACTGGCTGCAGAGCTTGCACTCAAGGTCTGCTCAGGACACCAGCCCAGAGAGACTGGATGGGCTAGCCAGAGACTTGTTGCATAGTCTAGGTTGGCCTTGAACATATGGAAGTCTTTTAGCCTCAGTCTCCCAAGTGTTGCATTCACAGTACAATGTCAAATCCAGAAAACAGGCTGGAAATCCCGTGGGATGAGGGACAAGTCCTCTTAGCTTTCAGCATGACATTCTCTAACTCAGAAAGGCCTTCTTCCTGAAGCATCTTTTCAGAGACTTATAAAAGTTGAATCTGGCCAGGGCTGAGATACATTACCACAAGGATGTAACAAAAGACCTGAGCACAAGGGAGCTTTTTCTTTCTTTGTAGGAACTCACCCATCAGGAAAGGAGAAAGTTGTCCCTCAGACTTTGCCAAGCCTGATTGGATCCGCTGACTTGAAGGACACAGTGTAGAGAGAAAGATCTTTATTTGTTATTATTAGATGTCTTCTTTATTTACAATATCTCCTTTCTCAGGTTCCCCTCCAATAAAAATAAAATAAAATAAAATAAAAAACTAAAACAAACCTCTGTTCCCTCCACCCTCCCCCTGCTCACCCCCACACCCCCTCCTACTAACTGACCCTGGCATTCCCCTACACTGGGGCATAGAATCTTCACTGGGCCAAGGGCCTCTCCTCCCATTGATGACCAACTTGACCATCCTCTGCTATACATATGCTGCTGGAGCCATGAGTCCCACCATGTGTACTCTTTCGTCCCCAATGACGGAGCTAGAGAAAAGATCCAAGGAGCTGAAGGGTTTGCAGCCCCTTAGGATGAACAACAATATGAACTAACTAGTACCCTCAGAGCTCCCAGGGTCTAAAACACCAACCAAAGGGAGAAAGATCATAAAGTCACACTGTGGCTGCATGGAATGAGCTTGTGTGCCTAAGTGTGCTCTCAGAGTTATGTGCCCTGACCATCTCCAAAAGGCTCCTCTACTGTGAGCGCTCAGTCCTTGGGAGGGCTACAGAGTCATAGTCATATGAACCTGCAGTCTCTCTGTCTTCTACCTCAGAGACACATCCAGTGAAAAGCAGTGTCACAGGCTGAGGAGATGGTACAATGTGAAAGTGTTTGCTTGGATTGTGTGAGGTCCTGAGTGTGATTCCCAATACACACAGGCAAACACACACACACACACACACACACACACACACACACACACACAGTGATTGGGCAGGAAAGAGAGAGAGAGACAGAGAAAGACAGAAAGACAGAGAGAACAAGACACTTGGGAGGCTAAGATAGGATTACTTCAAGTTCGGGGCTAGTCTGGGCTACAGAGTGAGGCTCTGCTTTAAAAAAAGAAGGATGGGAGAAAGGCAGTAAGGAACAGAAAAGAGCAAGCAGAATATCACTTAGGGCCAACTTGGGCTATATAGAGTGTGTTTCAGGACAGCCTAGTAGTCTCTTCCCCACAGAAAAAGGAGATGAGGAGGAGGCTGAAGAAGAGGAAAATTAGGAAGAGGAGGAGGAGGAGGAGAAGAAACAAAGAAGGAACAAAGGAAGGAAAGAAAGACACAAAAATACAACTACAAAGTTCCAGGAAATAAGAGCCGGGTGAGAACAATGAATGGAGTTGTGGTTCCCAAGCCAGCATGGCAGAGGCCATTGCTAGCATCCTAATATCTTGCATGACCATTCCTGAAGGCAGCAGAGAAGATACCAGGGCTCTTGCAGAGCTGGTCCTGAAGGGCTTTTACATGATGAGCATCCTCTGAGTGTGTAGCTCAGGCCATGATAGGCTTGGTTCTCACTGCTGACCTGGTGCCACCTGGATGAAGGAGCAGCCACATCCCTGTGATATGCTTTTGGAGAACAATTTCTGTGAGAACTTTGTCTCAGCCCCATGCTTCAGTCAGCTCTCCAGGAGATGGACACAGTGTTGTAGATCCTGCATACTGCTCCCAGTAGGCTTCCTAGAGGATGCAGGCAGCACACAGGTAAGACACACAATGTGCTACTCCTCAGTACTCAGATGTGCTTTCTAAATCCAGCTGGTAGTGGTCCAGCCCATGGAACTTAGGCTTCATGGCTTTGGCTGTGGCTTTTAGTGAGTGACAGCAGCTTTACTTTTAGGTTCTGCTTCAACCCTGCTCCATCAGCTCCCATGATAGTAAATTAAATAGTAAGAGGGTATCATACTGTCCCACCTGCATGGGACAGGCTCTCTAAAAATGTGAAGATGAAACAATGCCAGACATGTTGCCCTGGTACAATAAACTCTTTGACATTGCATTTGTCAGCAGCAGTAGTTTAGTTGGGGTGGCCGAGTACACATTTGTAATCCTGGGATGTGAAAGGTCAGATGCCATCATTCCTATAAACTGAGTTCACCCTCCAAAGTTTATGAACCTTAACCACCAACACAACCATATTGCATAGTAAGGCTTGTGATGGAGATTAGTGGGTGGGTTCTGAACTTCCTCAAATGTGGATGAAAGTCTGGGCTGGGGACGTAGGATGCTTGCCTAAAACCCATTAAGTGCTGGGACTGACCTCCAGCACCTCATAAACAAGGAGCTGTGTTGTATTCCTAGAATCACTGAAGTCAGGCTGTGGCAGCTGGAAGTTTTAAAGTTCAAAGCCATCTTCAGCTACCTAATGAGTTCAAGGCCAGCTTCCTCTGCATGAGACTCTGCTACTTTCTCCTGAACCTTCATTTTTAAGGCCTAGGTCAAGTGTCTTCTAATAAACTACAGCTCTTTCATAAAATAATGTAAATAAATAAATAGATCAATGCTATTACCACTGAAATATTTTTATTTGTTTATAAAGGTTATTGTGTTTAATTATGTGTCTATGAGTGGGTATGTACTGTAAATGCAGGTACTGATGCAGGGCAAAAGTATTCCTTGGAACTGATGTTACAGCAGGTTGTGAGTTGCCCATTGTGGGTGCTAGGAACTAAACTCAGGCCCCCTTTTCAAGGGCAGTGTGTGGCTAATTTTAAATCAATTTGACCCAAGCCATAGCCATCTGAGAGGAGGGAATCTCAGCTGAGAAAACGTCTCCATAAGATTCACTATAGACAAGTCTCTATGGCATTTTAATTAATTCCAAATGGGGGAGGGCTCAGCACACTATGTGTGGAAATATCTTTAGTCTGATGACCCTGGGTTCTATGAGAAAGCAGTATGATTAAGTCATATAGGACACACCAGTAATCAGGACTCCTTGATGGCCTTTGAGTCAGCTCCTGTCTTCAGATTTCTACCCTGATTTCCTTCAGCCTCCTACCCTGATTTCTTTCAATGATGAGCAGTAATATGGACGTGTAACCTAATTAAATCCTCTCTCCCCAAGTTGCTTCTGGTCATGGTGTTTCACCACAGCAATAGAAACACATAAATAAGATAGGAGGCAAATCCTCTTAGTCACTGAGCTGTCTCTCCACAGCCCAGCTGGAGTGTTTTCATTAACAGCCTGTCTTGGGGGCTGGAGAGATAGCTCAGCAGTTAAGAGCACTGGCTGCTCTTTCAAAGGTCTTGGTCAATTCCCAGAAACCACATAGTGGCTTACAACCATCTGTAATTGGATTTTAGTTGGATTGATTTACATTTCTCTCCATTTAATTTGATGTTGGTTATCAACTTGCAGTATATTGCATGTATTGTGTTTATATTTGTGACTTTTATCCATGATATCTATAGCACTTTTATAGTGAAGGGGCACTGGATATTATCAAAGGTTTTTCAGCATCTAATGAGATGACAATGTGGCATTTTACTTTTTTGTTTGTTTGTTTGTTTATATGGTGGATTATACTGCTGTATTTCCCATGTTGAGCCATCCCTGCATCCCTAGAATGGACCCTACTGGATCATGGTAGATGATGCTTTTTATGTGTTCTTGGATTTTGATTCCCTGTATTTTATATAATATTTTGTATCAATATCCACATGGAAATTTGGTCAGAAATTCTATCTCGTGTATTTGTTGAGTCATTGCTGTGTGTTCTGAGTATAGGCGTGACTGCTATAGTATAGATAGATAGATAGATAGATAGATAGATAGATAGATAGATAGATAGATAGATAGACAAATAGATAGATGGATTGATACATATACGGATAAACAGACATATAGACAGACATAGAGTGTCCTAACACAAACTCCTAGTATTCTTTCACACCTCCATGGTGCAGGCCTCAAACTGAAACCTAGAACAAACTGTGTTGTTGCTCGTCAATTGAGCTCAATGGACACACCTGAAACTCCCCATCCTCTTTTCATTGTGTGGGGTAAAGGAAGTAACATTGGAGCCACGCAAAAGTCAGACAAGCTCCCTGCTACTGAACATCTCCATTTTAATTAATTGGTTCATTTTCTGATGTCTTTGTGAAATAGAGAGTTTTTCCAAAACTTTCTCAATTAGGTGTATATGTATATGTATTGTGCATACTGTGCACATAAAGGTCATGTTTTATTTATTCACTAAATATTACAGTGAAGAACAAAAATTTACAAGTCCACAACAAAGCATCCAGTTAAACTGTCCTGGCAGAAGCTACTCAAAACTGCCAAGTTGTCTTTCTGACTCCACAAGGCCCTATTTCCACAGTCCATTTGACTGTTCCCCACATCAAGTTCAGCCTCCAATATTCCAGTCACTGTACATCCTTTTGTTTCCAACCATCTAAGCAGTGCCCAAAGGCACAAGCTCTGAGGATCCCAGATCAGAGATGTATAAAGCCTTCCATTTCTTCAAATCCAAAATTCATTCTTCCTTATTTGATGAAGCCTTACTCCCTCTTAGAGCTTTATCTATTAACTACCAGCTATTGCATATTGTTCCTTAACTATCAGCTATTGCATATTGTTGAGAGAAAAAAAAGTAAAACAACTATTATATGACACTTATGGACATCTAGGTTGGTGTGGGGTGCAGAGGAACAACATTAAAACAACCTTTCTGTCTCATAGATTCCTTTCTTTCTCTACCAACACATGGTCTCAGGGTATGGTCAAGCTGACTATATTCCAGGTTATTTTCTGTATGTTCTGAGATTTGTTAATATTATGAAGTTACACAACCATATGCTCCACTTGCACCCAATCAGAATTAAGGTCATTTAGAACTATTTTGTGTAGCTAGCCAAAATATCTTTTAGTCATAACCCAATATTGAGCAGCACTTTTCACTTCTTTATGGATTAGGTGGTCCTGTGAAATGTTCAAGGCCTTGCCTTAGCTCAAGAGTCTGGTCTGCAACCCTAATAGATCAGTCTTGGGGAGTGTGTTCCACAAATGGGTATCTGACTAGTTTTATTGTTTGTGTGATTTTGTGGCTATTCCTGAAACACAATATTATTTACTGCTACCAAGAACAAAGTCAGGAACCCAGGGCATGGACACAGAGCTCACCACATGTATGACAGATTACTGTTGCAAAGGAGATGCTCTTCGGTCATTTTATGGCCCTAGTTGTATCCATTACCCCAGCTCAAAGTTGGGCAAATAGTTGGACACCCAAACTGTGGCTGCCTGTAGCTACACATGAACAGGTCTTCTGGAATGGGAGTTAGAACCTGTGAAAAATTAAGGGAACTGGAATGCGGGAAGGGGTTAAAAAATGAAACCAGGGCATGGTGTGCTTTCAGTCCTCCATCATTATTAAACTCTCTTTGTTACAAGCAGGTAGGTAGAGAAAAACCCCTCCCCAGTCCGTCAGCAACTCATGGCCCAATCAGTATCCTCATCTTCAGTCTCTGGAGGTGGGACTTCCAGTGTAACAGGAACTTGGAGAGAGGTGTGGCTATTAGCAGGAGGTTAGAGAAGGGTGTGGCTATTTGTGGCAAGGCAAGGTCTGAAAGAACCAGCTCTTAGCTGGAGGAGGGCCACAGTTCCTCCTTATTTATTTATTAAAAATTAGCTGGACTGGGGCATATTTATGCACCATGGTCCGCCTGGGAATTCTTTGGTGGCTTAGCGACCCCATCTGGCTTAGATATAGATCTACTGGACTCTCCCTCACCCGTTTTGGATATCACGTGCAGCTAGTTTGTTTTTATTTGTACAAACCGGGCCTGTTGGTGTCTATTATCAATAAATACGACCTCTTGGCACACGACTCTGTCTTAGGTTGGTGAGAGCCATAGACCCAAGGATCCGTCATAGGTTGCAGGCCTTCACGGTGAGAGCTATAGACCCAGCGATCCGTCATTGGCTTCAGGCCTTCAAAGCGCACCTCTTTTACATACAGACCAAAGCCACGGCATGCCTATAATGCCTTTTCTTCATCACAATGAATAACTGCCACTTAGAGCCTCTCTGGAGTCTAGTGTGGAGTAGGGCCTGCATGTCTGAAATGAACCTGCTTGAGATAAAAACTCAAAAGTTTAAAAGCAATAAGCTTAACATTATCTTGAGGATGTCTCAGGCACTTTAGTTGCAAATTAACAATGCTCAGGCCCAAGGCTTGGCCTCCAGGTGTAGACGGAAGCCGCTGTTAACTCTTAGAAAAAGGTAGAGGCTATTTCAGCCAAGTGAACTTGTTGGCTAATAAAGATTTTTAGCCATTATTTTAGTAGAAAACGTGTTTATTAAAAAGATTCTGGATCTGTATCCACTTGACAAATCAATGTTTCAGGCAACCATTGTATTCCTACACAAGCAGAGCCTCTTCCCCAGATTAAAGTGGGGTTAGGATCATACCACATGTTAGTAAGTGGAGTGACAAGCCATTTTACCATGGCATAAGAACTGGAAATGTGTGAATGCCAATGGCGATCCGCAGCAGACTGACCTTTAGCATTAGACTGCAAAAAAATATTTTTAATACAAGCAAAATGCAAGATATGCCTTTTAAAACAAGCAAAAGGTAAAATATGTTTTTTAAAACAAGTAAAAAGCGAGATATGCTTTTAGAGGTAACTTTGGAGTGGAGGGCATATTCCCCCTCCTTTTATTATTAAAAAATCAAATTCTCAAAGTATGGAGTACACATTGAGTAATTTATTGTCTCTGAGAATTATAAATTATCTCAGTAATATGGGTAACATTAAATTGTTGACAAAATGTCTTAAACACTTGACTGTAATAGTCAGTTCCATAATCTGTTTTAATCTGATTAGGAACATTAAATATAGAAATATAATGGAGGCAATAACCAATTAATATTTTGTTGTTTTTTATGTTAAGTCAATTGTAACTTAAAAGCCTGAGAAGGAATTAATAGTCACATGTATATATTTTACTTTTAATTTTTAAATCAAATTAAAATTTAAAAATGTCAAATTATCATAAGCAATTGAAAGCTCTGATTATATGTATATATATATATATATACAACTTAAGGCTTAATTTTAGCACTTGATAAATAGTGACTACAGCACACAATTTAATTATTTGTGCTGAGGTTGGGGGAAAGATCATGAGATTAAACATGTGACATATATAATTATTTACCATAGAAGGGCTGTAGGAGCATATATTGTTACAGGGTGTATACATAAATTTATAGGAAATACAAAAGCATGTATAGAAACAAATTTTAACAATTTGTGTACTTTGAATAAGTATCAATTTTTGTCTAAAAACATTTACTATGTAATAGGCCAAATATCAATTAATAGTTTATAATAGCCAATTTAATTGCTGTTAGAAGAAATAGATGTTTTCTAAAATATATTCATGATTTTATTATATCACTACAACTTATAGTAAGGTATTAAACTTTACTTTGAATATGAGAAGAGATGAATTTATATTAATGTTCTCTTTTTGACAAAGATGTTGGGGGCATATTTAAAACCCCACACATTTGATTATAATAGATGGCAATTGTTCACAGAAGCTCTGTGTACCTTCTGTAAAAGGCTTTTTGTCTTTTATTAGACAATTTCTAACAAAGGCTTAAGTCTTGTGGTGAGCTTAAGATGAGATCATACTCAAAAGCAATTTCAAATAAGTAACTCATTTTTTATTTAATATAATTTTTGATGTAACTGAGGCTTAAATATTGAAAAAGATATTGCCTCTGAAACTTTTTCTAGAGTAACTAATCTACGTACACTGAAAATTTTAAAGTCTTAGCCTCTTGCACTGAAGCAGAGACAAAAAATTATAAGGGCAAAATTTTAAGCAAAATCTTTAAAATTACCATAGCTTTATATTAAGTAACCAGAAAGGATTGTAATGTTATAATGAATTTTATAAGGCTTATGGCCTCATTAACTTTTTATAAATTTTAAAATCAAAGCTACTTTAGATCTATGATAATTACTAAACTGTAGCCAATGGAACTCAATTTTAATTGTACTTTTAAATTTCTTTTGTAATATTAAACCATCAAGAACATTATGTCTATGCCTAGTAATAATTGGCTTGTAATTAAATCCGCGTTAAGCGGCTGTGAAAGTCAATATCAGCCTGTAACTTATTTTGTGGTCAGTAGATGGCGCTAAGCGGTTGCGAAACTTTAGCTGAAGCAGTTGACTGTCTACAATAAAAATTGACAACGATCTCTACCGTAAATCATAGTGGAAACAAACCTTTCAAACTTCTGTGAAAAGAAAAAAAAAATGCAAGAAGTAAGCAAAATGGCACCACAGCCGCCTTGGTGCGGGACCACACTGTCGCCGGCTGGCCACGGCTCCAGTCTCTCCACTGGGAAGGCCCAGGGCAGAGCCAGGGCCTCTCTTGAGCACCGTAACCCTCTGCCCAGGCAGCTGCCCCGCAGAGACCACTGCCCGGCTGCCCCTGGGCGCACTTCACTGGCCACTGCAGGCTGCATCTGCCGCCATGCTGTGGACCCAGCTCACAGGAAGCCGCTGGCCAGTGCCTCAGGATCTCCTGGGAGACGTGTGAGCCTGCCTGCCACAACAGTCTCCGTATTCTCATGCTGTCTCCACAGCCCCATGACTGGAAGCCAAGCACAGACCCGCACTGTGGGCGCACAGGCCCCCAGTCTCTCAGGAGTTGTCCTGTGCCCCTGTGCCGTCACCCCTGTCACGGGGCCCCCACCACGGCCAGTCCATCTCCTCCCTGCTCATACTGGAAGGGAGTGCAGTGTTCACAGGCCCCTAGCTGCCATGTTGTCTAGTCTGCACCACGTATTTTGAATTGTAAGTTTTTAAAACACCACTAACACAAGTCACAGAACTGCAATCACTCGTCAAGACAAGGACAGACACAAACCAACACGTAACACAGACTTAAGACTAAAAATTTCTCCTGAATAAGCCATAGAGAAAGCAAGACGTCTCTCAGTTTCTCTGTATCTCTAGGATAGCTCTGAAATCCATTTTCTTTTTCTTCTTGGTCTTTCTATACACATATTTTGTTTTGTTTTTATATTTTGCTATTTTTATGTATTTTTATTATTTATGCTCTATCCTGCCCGCCTGAATGTAGCTCTTGGCTACGGACCACCACCTAAAAGTTTCTGGTCCTAACTGTTGCTATCAAACCCTAAGGTGAGATTATCACTAGGCCAGTGCAATCCCAATTTACCTGCATTGGCAAACTTGCCATTTTCATCTCTGTCTCTTGTGAAGCTTCACCGAGGTAGCAATGGCCTCTAGTGCCCTCCTCATTTCCAACCCATCATCGTGCGTACCACCTATGGCTGCCTGTAGCCACATACGAACAGGTCTTCTGGAATGGGAGTTAGAGCCTCTGAAAAATTAAGGGAGCTGGAATGCAGGAAGGGGTTAAAAAATGAGACCGAGGCATGGTGTGCTTTCAGTCCTCCAACATTATTAAACTCTCTTTGTTACAAGCAGTAGGTAGAGAAAAACCCCTCCCCCAGTCTGTCAGCAACTCATGGCCCAATCAGCATCTTCATCTTCAGTTTCTAGAGACGGGACTTCCAGTGTAACAGGAACTTGGAGGGAGGCGTGGCTATTAGCAGGAAGTTAGAGAAAGTCGTGGCTATTTGTGGCAAGGCAAGGTCTGAAAGAACCAGCTCTTAGCTGAAGGAGGGTCACACCAAACCATAATAGCACTCCAGAGGGGCAGGATACTATTCCACATTCAATCAACTCAAGTTGGCTCTGTGATTCAAGAGGTCCCTCAGGATGGGCATGGAGAAATTATTGTTGTAGAACCTGAACTTTGTGAGATTGGAGCAGTGGCTGATGACAGGTATAAGGACAGTGAGTTGAGAGTCATTTATCCTATACCCTTTAAGTCCAGGGACACCAAACTGTCTGCCACATTTTCTAGAAGAACACGAAGAGACATAATATCCAAACATACAAAGACTATGCCTCTCAGGTCCAGATGTTTGAGATGAAAGAATCTCTGACAGCAGAAAAAGGAATCCAAGTCCGACTGTGAAATTTGGTAGTGAATGATGGAGAGGGTTTCCAAGGGCATGCTCAGGCACTTAGGGATGGAGGAGACCAGAGGGTTGGTTCAGACAAATGGTGATGTAGAGCATGGGGTGGGGTTTACACAAAAGTAGAAGGAGGTAGGTGCCTCAAGATAAGTTTGACCCAATGATCAAGGACATTATGTAAGGTGTTTCCTGTTGGATTCTGCAAGTCAATCCAATAGCTCATCTCCTGGCCTCAATCTCAAACAGAAAATGTATTACCTCATAAATTCTACACAATCACTATTGGCATTTACAGACCCACACTATCCTCCCCTGTCCAACGCACTCAGCCCTACTTGGGCTCAAACATTTGACACATAGTAAAATAGGCACAGACTAGAGGCTGTTTTCACAGACCTGAGCACATGGGTCACCTCCCCACTGTGTGTATAAGAACTGAGAGTCCTAGTTACATTCTCCTTACTATTCATTTTTTATTGATTGGGTGGCCATAATTCCAAGAATCACATCCTATTGTGACCAGATCTATTGTGACCTTACCTCACTTCATTCCTCTGCTTCATAAGTTCTCATTTGAGACCTTAATTCACACTACACATAACTTCCATATTCTAATGACTTCATAAATGTTCCCAGTGACAGGCAGCCATCATGCACCACTAATCCTTAAAATAAAAGGGTTATTAATAATCTGTTAGCTCACTGTGCTCACCATCCTGGCTTACCTGAAGACCTGTTTCATATGATCTCTGAGAAAGCACAAGCCATTCATGGAGAGATGCTGGAGACCATTGAGACTGGAGAACTGAGAAATGAACTTGTTGACATACTTCTGTTCTCTAGCACTTGTGCACCTGCCATGCTTAAAGGTGTTGCTGTAGTTAGGTGCCAGGAACAATGTATGAAGATTTCTCATCTGCCCGAGGCAAGGAGTAAAATGTGACACTGTGAACCCAGTCCACTCTGTGTGAAGCTCAAATTCCTCTATGTGCTTTAGATGGAAAACCTCCTAAATTTCTTGGATAACATAGACAGGCAGAGCCTAGATCTTCATCTTTACACAGCAGAAATGTATCAAGCGCTTTCTCTGCTGAGCCCACTGCAATAAGCATGCTTCTTCTTCATTCAGATGGTAATGGAGGCAAAAGTCAACTACCACACTCAGACGGTCCCTCAGCATGTATCTGGGAAGGAGCTTCACTGCTTGCTTCTCATCCACAGTCTCTGTTGAGTACTCACACTCCTCTGCAGCAGCCCATATGTTCCAGAAGGCATGGTGCACATTCCTCAAGTCAGGAATCTGAAGTTTTTGCCTCCTGCGTTTAAAAGACGTGAAGTGTTTGTTAGCAGTCATGACAAGACACTGAGTCAGCTTTTACTATGTCTCTAAATTCAGCTCTACCCCTGCCAAGGTGTGTATTTTTTTCAGGACGAAGTATCAAATATGCACTCATAAATTTAAGGTTTCCCTGGGCTGCATTTGTAGACCTGCTACTTTCCTTCCACTAAGATAATGTATATTTCAACTTAGTCCCATCATTAGTGGTTGTGGGAATGCCAGGGATAGACTCCTTCTACTATGAGGCTGTATATAGCTACTCTAAGTTCTAATCCATATTCAAATGCCTGTAGTACAAATAATAGCTTTCAAGGCACCAGGTTCCTTCCCTGCATGATGATCCTATCAGAAGCATCTGATCTACTGAAGAAGTGGCCATTCTCCCTGATCCCACAATCTCTACGGTACTCCATGTACTCCCTTATGCAATACTTGGCTATTGCTCACCTGGGGTGATATGTTCTTGTCAGTCACATGTCTACTCCATCTAGAACAGTCTGAAAGGTTGCCAAGTTGGTTGTTGCCATCAATGCCCCCATAGGGAGACAGGGGAAAGACCAGGCTGCCACTGTATACTTCACAAGCTTGGTGTGTCTGCCAGCGAAGGCCTCCTAGAACAGTGCTGGGAAGAGCTCCCTGGGCATCTCCTCTACACCAGAAATGGCCAAAGCCTCATCTCTGAGCAGAGCCTGCCTTGCCAGCTTCAGGAGTGTGAGTGGGGTCTAAACACTCATCTTGTATGGTTTCTAGTCAGACAGTTCCTGGAAAAGCATTCAGGCAAGAATATATTTTCATGGTAAAATTTGGAAACCTTCCTCATACCACAGGAAACATTCAAAGTTAGAGTCATTTCTCTGGAAATGGTAGAGACATCAAAAAGTACCTGTCCTTACTGATCTTCTCTATTCCAAACCCCCTCACTGACAGCATGGCAAACCTCTTACAAGTACACTGAAGGGCTCCACATTCCCCAGTATTCCATCCAAACCTAAGCAGTTCTTCACTCAGTCCCATCCCAATTGGAAGGGGTTCCAGGAAGCCTGAAAACTAACACCATGTTGTATCTCAACCTGACATAGAACATGTCATAGGTACTTAAACAACAGATTCGACTCAGACTGAAAACTAAGTGTTTCCAGTTCATGATATGAAATTCCCTAATAACTCATAAAAACATAATGGAAAAAATACTATTTGTTCCATTATTGACATCTAGATAAAAAGCCTTTTAAAAAAATGAAAAGAAACAAACAACCAAAAAACAAACTCCTGTCCCAACTTGCCTCTAATCTCTTGCTTATTTCAAGTTTTCTGGCACATAGGAGTGAAGGAACATTCAGGTTCTGAGCACTGGCGACAGCTTTCTGAATCCCAGCAGAGACAGGCTGTGACTGCAGGCTCCTGGTCTCTGAGTGTGTCCTCTGGCTCCTCTGAAGCCTTTATATACCTCCCTGTTCACCTTTCCCTATTGTAGCTACACCTTCCAACCACCAACTGCCATCTGATTGAATATCTGAGTCCCAGACAGTTAATCCTAACAAGGATTTTCCCATTTCTAGAGTGAATAAATGCTTTCTGTGTCAGTGTAAACAAAACAAAAGCAGACAAGGATGAAAATCATGACTCCATTTACTGCTTTACTGTCCAACCATGAATTTTATTGTTCACTTGCTTGCTTGGTTATTGATTGCCTGGTTGATTGATTGATTTTTCCTTTTGCTCCTGACATTCTTGGTGTGGATTGTATTCTGAGATATCATTGTTGTTCTGTAGCTAGGGGCAATTTAGAATTCCAACTCACAGAAATCCTCCTGCCCTGGCCTTCCATCTGGGAAGATTACTAGGTGAGCCAAGTCACCTGGCTGGGTTTTCTTCATTTCTGACCAGCATTGTTCAGAGGGTAAGTCACCAGGGTGCCTTATTCTATTCTTGAAAACATATGGACAAAACCATAAAGTGTCATTGTAAGAAGACATTACAACACCCTACACAATTATTATTCTGTTCTAGAATAAAGAGATGAGATTCATGCTTTGCCTTCTTCAACTATGGCAGCACTCAGAAGGGGGAGGCAGAAAGATGAATTGCATCCACTTTGGCAGGGATTTCTGTGGCTATTGTAATGCCAATTCTTTTAAGTTCCCTTTTAGAGAACCTGACCTAAGTTTGAACTCTGGTAAACTAACAGGCTGGTACCTACATTGCCCTCCAAAAACCCAGTCTCTAGGCTAATCCTTAACAAGACCAGTATTTCCAGATTACACACTCAACAAGATCAGTGTCTCCAGATTATTCCCCCAACAAACCTGCATCCCCCAGGTTAAAATCCCACCCCCTGCCTATTGATGACCAATGCAGAGGAGAGCAGAAATTAACTTTATGCTATGACTCCCAGCAGCAGTCAATTATGTTAAAGTCCACAGTAGCTTTCCAATTAGATGCTTGCAAATATACTCCCTACTTGCTGCTTACTATACAAACTTGCCCCTATAGACATTCAGGGCTCCAACACCACCCAAACCATGCTGTGACAGTGTTGTATTGGGGAGGGCAGCTACCTCAAATAAAGACCATGCTGTGCATTGTATCAGATCAGCTCCTGTCTCATTTTTGGGGGGGAACACTAACATTTCCTGGCACAACACTTTAATTCAGGTAGTAAAGTTCTTTCTTGGCATTCACAAAATCTTAGATTATATATCACTGCACAATCTAGACAGATGGGGGCACGCATATCTTCCCATAACATGTGAGTCTGAGTAGAGGCACAGAAATCCAATGTCGTCTTTGGCTATAATAGAAAGTGAGGCAAGCCTGTTCTCAAACCAATTTAAAAAGTGTGCCAGGGAGGGACAAATCATCCATGGTTTTAAGACAGTTGGAGGTGCTTCAAAAGGAAGGATCATTTGGGCATGGAGAGATGCTCAGTGATTATAGGGCATAGAGAAAAGCTCTAGGATTAGTTGATGTCTTAGTCAGGGTTTCTAATCCTGCACAAACATCATGACCAAGAAGCAAGTTGAGGAGAAAAGGGTTTATTTATTTTACTTCCACTTGCTGTTGATCATCAGAGGAAGTCAGAACTGGAACTCAAGCAGGTCAGGAAACAGGAGCTGATGCAGAGGCCATGGAGAGATGTTTCTTACTGGCTTGCTTCCCCTGGCTTGCTCAGCCTGCTCTCTTATAGAACCCAAGACTTCTAGCCCAGGGATAGTACCACCCACAAGGGGCCCTCCCCACTTGATCACTAAATGCCCCACAGCTGAATCTCATAGAGGCACTTCCCCAACTGAAACTCCCTTCTGTGTGATAACTCCAGCCTGGGTCAAGTTGGCACACAAAACCAGCCAGTACAATTGGGAACCCTGATATTTATAGAATACCTAAATTCAATGCCTCAGCAGAGGTCCTACCCCTGATTTCATCTTGAGCAAGCATGCTGACCTGATCCTACCTGACAAATGCTCTGATTTCTGGCAGCCAAGGGTAGGCTCTCCCTCAGAACCTCCATTTTCTGTTTTTCTTTAGGTCTATTTAGAAATGGACCCAAATTTAAGGCTCAGGCTATTCTATTTACAATATGGCTGTGGATGGCTTTGAATTGATCCTCCTTCTTCCAGCTCTTGAATTGTGAGATTCTGGGCATGGTAATCATGCCCACTGCATGGAGTGCTGAAGAAAGGACTCGCTGTATGCTGGGTAGCTCTCTAAAAACTGAATACATACCCAGCACCCTGGGACAATATTAATGGAATCAAGCCATGCTCCTATGCCCATGTTTTGACTAGCTGCTGCTGCAGTTTATTGAAAAAGCATCAAATTCAGTCCTTGAGCTCTAGAATATATTCCAGACTACTAAAAACTGTCCCACATTCAGTGAAAATAATATCTATGGACTATTTTATGTTTATTATCAGCAATAGATTAAACCATGATCTGAGTAAATCAGACTGACATTGGTCGCATGAATAAAATTCATACAGGTACAGTGATACACAACACTAATCCTAGCAGGAAGAAGGATACTGAGGCAGGAGGATTGCTGGAACTTAGAGTTCTAAAACAACCCTGGCTTCACAGCAAGACCCAGTCCTATACCAAACTCAAAACTGGGAAAAATCCACAAATTCAGTGACATGTTGTTAATTAGCAAGTGAAATGCTCAAGAGGTTGGGTGGTATGTAGGTTTTCCCACTGAGAGCTCTGATTCAATCAATGAAAGGGCTGCATGTTACATATAGAATTAAAAGGATAGAGCTTAACTATATAATCCAGTTCCAGTTTGGGATTGGAAGGTGTGGCTACAATAGGGCAGGTTGAGCAGAGAGGTGTATAAAGGCTTCAGTGCAGCAAGAGAACACACTCAGAGACCTGGAAGCCTGGATAGCTGCCTGGTTTGGCTGGGGCACAGAGACCTATCTGTAGTGCTCAGAATCGGTGTGTAATGATTTTCCCCTGGGTCATGCAGTTTGATATAGAGATCTTTAGATTCCAAGATATGACAAGAAATTTTAATTTTTGTCTTTTTAGAGGAACACATTGAAAACTTTAGATTTAATTCCAAATGAAGTTTAGCTTCATCACAACCATCTATGTTAGCCTGTTGATTGCATTATTATGACTGATTTTTTTTAAAAGAAAGTCTTTCTACATTTTTTATTAGATATTTTCTTTACTTACATTTCAAATGTTCTCACTTTTCCTGGTTTCCCCTCTGAAAAACCCCCTATCCACCCCCTTCACTGCTCACCAACCCACCCTTTCCCACTTCCTGGCCATGGGATTCCACTTCATTCCACTTCATGACAGCATAGAGCCTTCACAGGACCAAGGTCTTCTCCTCCCATTGGTGATCGACTAGGCCATCTGCTGATACATATGCAGCTGGAGCCATGAGTCCCACCATATGTACTCCTTGGTTGATGGTTTAGGCCCTGGGAGTTCTGGAGGTACTGGTTAGGTCATATTATTCCTCCTGTGGGGCTGCAAACCCATTCAGCTCCTTGGGTCCTTTCTCTAACTCCTTCATTGAGGACCCTGTGCTCAGTCCAATGGATGGCTGTGAACATCCACTTCTGTATTAGTCAGGCACTGGCAGAGCCTCTCAGGAGAGAGCTATATCAGGCACCTGTCAGGAAGCACTTGTTGGCATCTACAATAGTGTCTGGGTTTGGTGATTGTATATGAGATGGACCCCCAGGTGGAGCAGTCTCTGGATTGTCCTTCCTTCAGGCTCTGCTCCAGACTTTGTAACTCCTTTCATGGGTATCAGGTTCCCCTTCTAGAAAGGCTCAAAGTATCCACACTTTGGTCTTCCTTCTTCTTGAGTTTCATGGGGGTTTTGTGAATTGTATCTTGGGTATTCTGAGCTTCTGGGCTAATATACACTTACCAGTGAGTGCATACCATATGTGTTCTTTTGTGACTGCGTTACCTCACTCAGTATGATATTCTCCGGATCCATCCATTTCCCTAAGAATTTCATAAATTCATTGTTTTTAATCGCTGAGTAGTACTCATTGTGTAGATGTACCACATTTTCTGTATCCACTCCTCTGTTGAGGGACATCTGGGTTGTTTCCAGCTCCTGGCTATTATGAATAAGGCTGCTATGAACATAGTGGAGCATGTGTCCTTATTACATGTTGGAGCATCTTTTAGGTATATTCCCAGGAGTGGTATTGCTGGGTACTAAGGTAGTACTATGTCCAATTTTCTCAAGAACTGACAAACTGATTTCCAGAGTGCTTGTACTAGCTTGCAATCCCACCAGCAATGCAAGAGTGTTCTTCTTTCTCTACAACCTCAACAGCATCTCCTGTCACCTGAGTTTTTGATTTTAGCCATTTTGACTAGTGTGAGGTGGAATCTCAGGGTTGTTTTGATTTGCATTTCCCTAATGACTAAGGATGTTGAACATTTCTTTAGGTGCTTCTCAGCTATTCAGTATTCCTCTGTTGAGAATTCTTTGTTTAGCTCTGTACCCCCTTTTTAATAGGGTTATTTGGTTCTCTAGAGTCTAACTTCTTGAGTTCTTTGTATATATTTGATATTAGCTGTCTATCTGATGTAAGACTGGTAAAGATCATTTCCCAATCTGTTGGCTGCCTTTTTGTCTTATTGACAGTGTCCTTTACCTTAGAGAAGCTTTGCTGTTTTATGAGGTCCCATTTATCTATTAATGATCTTACAACACAAGCCATTGATGTTCTGTTCAAGAATTTTTTCCCCTGTGCCCAAATGTCCTAGGCTCTTCCCCATTTTCTCCTCTGTAAGTTTCAGTGTATCTGGTTTTATGTGAAGGTCTGTGATCCACTTGGATTTGAGCTTTGTACAAGTAGATAAGAATGGGTCAATTTACATTCTTCTACATGCTGACCACCAGTTGAGCCAGCTGTCTTTTTTCCACTTGATTGTTTTAGATCCTTTGTCAAAGATCAAGTGACCATAGGTGTGTGAGTTCTTTTCTGAGTCTTCAATTCTATTCCATTGATCTACCTGCCTGTCACTGTACTAATACCATGTAGTTTTGCTCTGTAGTACAGCTTGAGGTCGGGGATGGTGATTCCACCAGAATTCTTTTAATGTTGAGAATAGTTTTTACTATCCTAGGTTTTGTGTTATTCCAGATGAATTTGCAAATTGCTCTTTCTAACTCTGTGAAGAGTTGAATTCTAATTTTGATGGGGAATGCATTGATTCTGTAGATTGCTTTTGGCAAGATGGCCTTTTTACTATATTAATCCTGCCAATCCATGAGCATGGGAGATCTTCTAATCTTTTGAGATCTTCGATTTCTTTCTTCACAGACTTAAAATTCTTGTCGTACAGGTCTTTTACTTGCTGAGAGTCACACCAAGGTATTTTATATTATTTGTGACTACTGTGAAGGGTGTTGTTTCCATAATTTCTTTCTCAGCCTGTGTATCCTTTGTGTAGAGGAAGGCCACTGATTTGCTTGAATTGATTTTATATCCAGCAACTTTTCTGAAGTTGTTTATCAGGTTTAGGAGTTTCCTGGTGGAATTTTTGGGGTCACTTAAGTATACTATCTTATCATCAGCAAATAGCGATAATTTGACTTCTTCCTTTCCAATTCATATCTCTTTGATTTCCTTTTCTTGTCTAATTGCTCTGTTTAGGACTTCAAGTACTATATTGAATAGGTAGGGAGAGAGTGGGCAACCTTGTCTAGTCCCTGATTTTAGTGGGATTGCTTTAAATTTCTCTTCATTTAGTTTGATGTTGGCTGCTGATTTGCTGTATATAGCATTGACTATGTTTAGGTATGGGCATTGAGTTCCTGATATTCCCAAGACTTTTATCATGAATGGATGTTGGATTTTGTCAAATGCTTTCTCAGCACCTGATGAGATGATCATATGGTTTTTTTTTCTTTGAGTTTGTTTATATACTGTATTATGTTGATGGATTTCCATATATTGTACCATCCCTACATCCCTGAAATGATGTCTACTTGATCATGTTGGATGATCATTTTCATGTGTTCTTGGATTTGGTTTGCAAGAATTTTATTGAGTATTTTTGCATTGATATTCATAAGGGAAATTGGTCTGAAGTACTCTTTCTCTGTTGTGTCTTTGTGTGATTTAATTATCAGAGTAATTGTGGCTTCATAGAATGAATTGGGTAGTGAACCTTTTGTTTCTATTTTGTGGAATAGTTTGAGAATATTCATATTAGGTCTTCCTTGGAACTCTACACTAAACCCATCTGGTCCTGGGTTGTTTTTGGTTGGGAGACTATTAATGACTGTTTCTATTTCTTTAGGAAATATGGGACTGTTTAAATTGTTTATCTGATCTTGATTTAACTTTGGTATCTGGTATCTGTCTAGAAAATTGTCCATTTCATCCAGGTTTTCCAGTTTTGTTGAGTATAGGCTTTTGTAGTAGGAGCTCATAATTTTCTGGATTTCCTCAGTGTCTGTTGTTATGTTTCCTTTATCATTTCTGATCTTGTTAATTAGGAAACTATCTCTGTGCCCTCTAGGTAGTCTGGCTAATGGTTTATATATTTTGTTGACTTTCTCAAAGAACCAGCTCCTGGTTTGGTTGACTCTTTGTATAGTTCTTTTTGTTTCTATTTGATTGATTTCAGCCCTGAGTTATTATTTCCTGCCTTTGACTCCTCTTGGGTGAATTTGCTTCTTTTTGTTCTAGCACCTTAAGGTGT
>NW_022196905.1:88081578-88094723 GCF_008632895.1 Mastomys coucha
GCATTTCTTTCTTTAGGCTAGGGAAGTTTTCTTCTATAATTTTGTTGAAGATATTTACTGGCCCTTTAGGCTGGAGGTCTTCACTCTCTTCTATACCTATTATCCTTAGATTTGGTCTTCTCATAGTGTCCTGGATTTCCTGGATGTTTTGGGTTAGGGTCTTTTTGCTTTTTGCATTTTCTTTGACTGTTCTCTCAAAGTTGTCTATGTTATCTTCTGCCCCTGAGATTCTCTCTTCTATCTCTTGTATTCTGTTAGTGATGCTTGCATCTATGTTTCCTGACTTCTTTCCTAAGATTTCTAATTCCAGAGTTGTCTCTTTTTGTGATTTATTTATTGTTTCAACTTCCATTTTTAGGTCCTGGATGGCTTTGCTCAATTTCCTCATGTTTTGTTTGTGCTTTCCTGTAATTCTTTAAGGGATTTTTTTTGTTTCCTCTTTAAGGGCTTGAATTTGTTTACCTGTGTCCTCCTGTATTTCTTTTATTTATGCTCTTCTTAAATTCTTCTATCACCATCATGATATATGATTTCAGATCCAAATCTTGCTTTTCTGGTGTTTTGGGATATCCACGACTTGCTGAATACTAGGTTCTGATGAAGCCAAGTAGTCTTGGTTTCTGTTGGTAGGATTCTTGCATTTGTCTTTCGCGATCTGTTGATCTCTGGTGTTAGATGTTCTTGCTGTCTCTGGCTGGAGCTTGTTTCTCCTGTGGGTCTGTAAACCTATGTCAGCACTTCTGTGAGATCAGCTCTCTTCTGTTAAGACCTGTTTGCAGTGGACTGTGGATCAGTCATCCCTCCTGAATCCTGAGGTCAGAACAAACCCTGGAAACAGGCTCTCCACTTGCATGGAAAAGGCAGAGAGGGCTGAGGATCTGCAGTACCTCCTAGCTGAAGAGGGAGGTAGAAAGTATCCTGGGCCGGCTGCCCTGACACTTGATGGATTTTCATATGCTGAACTATCCTTGCATCCCTGGTATGAAGCCTACTTGATTATGGTGTACTATGTTTTGACATGTTCTTAGGTTCAGTTTCCAGCATTTTATTGTGTGTTTTTGCATAAATATTCATAGTGGATTTTAATCTGAGGTTTTCCTTTTCTGTTGAGGCTTTGTATAGTTTATGTATGAAGGAGACTCTAGCCTTATAGAATGAGTTTGTCCATATTCCTTTTGTTTCTATTTTGTGGGATAATTTGAGAATTTTTGGCATTATGGCAGAGTTCTTCAGTAAAACTATCTGGCTCTGAGTTTTTTTTTTTTTTTTTTTTTTTTTTTTTTTTTTTTGGATGAGAGACTTTTAACTTTTGTAAGTTGCATTTGTCTTGAAAATTATCCATTTCATTTAGGTTTTCCAATTTTGTAGAGTACAGGTTTTTGAAGTAAAACCTAATGATTTCCTTGGTGTCTGTTGTCATGTCTCCCTTTTCATTTCTGATTTTGTTCATTTGCATACTATCTCTCTGCCTTTTAGTTAGTTTAGTTAAAGATGTGCCTATCTTGTTGATCTTCTCAAAAAAACAACTCTTGTTTTTGTTGATTCATTGTGTTTGCTCCCTTCTTTTTAGAGCTTTCAGGTGCAGTATTAACATGCTAGTATGTGAACTCTCTAATTCTTTATGAAGGCACTCAGTGGTATGAATTTGCCTCTTTACGACTGCTTTCATTATGTCCCATAAGTTTGGATGTGTTCCACCTTAATTTTCATTGAATTCTGGAAGACCTCTCATTTATTTCTTCCCCAATGATCATTGAGTAGAGAGTTGTTCAGTTTCCATGAGGTTGTGTCTTTGTGTTGTTTCTATTGATATTAAGGTCCAGATTTAATAGAGCAGTATGATAAGATACAGGGAATAATTTCAATTTTCTTATATCTGTTGAGATTTGCTTTGTAACCAACTATATGCATGGTCAGTTTTGGAGAAGGTTCCATGAGGTGCTGAGAAGAAGGTATATCCTTTGTATTTGGGTGAAAGGATCTGTAGGTATCTGTTAGGTCCACTTGATTCATACCTCTGTTTCATCTTTTTTGTGTTTACTGTTTGTATCAATGAACTGTCTTTTGGTGAAAGCGGGGTAT
Source organism: Mastomys coucha (assembly GCF_008632895.1). NCBI lineage: Eukaryota > Metazoa > Chordata > Mammalia > Rodentia > Muridae > Mastomys > Mastomys coucha. The sequence goes on from NW_022196905.1 coordinate 88,083,661, forward strand.
TGAAGTATCACACCATTAATGTTAGACATTCAAGGTGTGATTGAAACTTTACTAATATTTATTTTGTTAATTTTATTAATTTTTTTATTAATTTTTATTAATGTGGGTGCCCTTGCATTTGGGACATAGATAATCATAATTGAAACATCCTCTTGGTAGATTTTTTTTTTTTAACTATGAAGTGTCCTTCCATAATTTTTCATTGAAAGCCTATAAAATATTAGGATGGGTACACTAACTTGCTTCTTGGTCTGTTTGCTTGGTAAAATTTTTTGCAGCCCATTACTCTAAGGTAATGTCTGTCTTTGTTGTTGATGTCTGTTTCTTGTATGAAGCAGAATGAAGGGTCTTGTTTTCACATCCATTCTGTTAGTTTGTGTCTTTTTACTGGGAAATTGTGTCCATTGATGTTGAGAGATATTGATGACCAATGATTGGTAATTCTTTTTTTGATGTTGGGGATAGGTGTGTGTGTGTGTGTGTGTGTGTGTGTGTGTGTGTGTGTGTGTGTGTGTGTGTTTCCCTGCTTTTGATTTTTCTGGTGTGGAATTATTTTATTTCCTGTGTTTTATTGTGTTTAGTTAACCTGCTTGGGTTGGAGTTTTCTTTGTAGTATCTTCTGTAAGGCCATATTTGAGGATATTATTTAAATTTCATTTTGTCATTGAAATTCTTGTTTTCTCCATCTAAGGTAATGCAAAATTTTACCTGGGTATAGTAGTCTGGCCCATCCCTTTGTGGTCTTTCCTGCAAGACATTTGCCAAGGACCTTCTGAATTTAAAGTCTCTTTTGAGAAGTGAGGTATAATTCTAATAGGTCTCTCTATGTTAGTTGGCCTTTTCCCCTTGCAGCTTTTAATATAGTTTTTTGTTTGTTACATTTAGTGTTTGATTATTATGTGGTAGGAGGATTTTTTTGTTCTAATCTATTTGGTGTTCTTTAAGCTTCTTGTATGTTTATAAGCAACTCTATCTTTAGGTTAAGACATTTTTCTTCTATGATTTTGTTAAATATATTCTGAGCCTTTGAGCAAGGAATTATCTTCTTCTTCTATTGTTCTTAGGTGTGGTCTTTTCATAGTGTTCCAAATTTCCTGGATATTGTGTGTCAGAACCTCTTTTGATTTAACATTTTTGTTGACTGATGTATCAAATTCTTCTATTGTATCTTTGACACCTGAGATTCTCTTTTCCATGTCTTTTATTATGTTAGAGATGCTGTGTCTGTGGTACCTGTTCTCTTACCTTGGTCTTTAATCTCTAGAATTGCCTCACTTTGCATTTTCTTTACTGCTTTTACTTCTACTTTCAAGTCTTGAACAGTTTTATTCGTTTCCTTCACCTGTTTAATTATACTATATTTCCTTTGTTTCTTTAAGGAATTTATTCATTTTATCTGTAAACATGCCTATCGTCTTCATAAAATTGAATTTAAGGTAATTTTCTTGTGCTTCAGCTACATTAGGATATCCAGAGCTTACTGTAGTACTATATCTGGGATTTGGAGTTGCCATATTGCTCTGGCTCTCATTGATTTTGTTCTTCTGCTGACCTTTAGCTATCTGGTTGTCTCTGGTGCCAACAAGCCTCCAGAAAAGCAGGCAGATTTGTGAGCCAGCAGATGGAGTGCAGAGTACAAGGTGTAATTTTCTCTGCTGTTGTGGCCTAAGGAGACCTGGCAGGCAAGAGGCCTTAGACTGGGAGCTACCTGAATGCCCAAGATGCTGAGAGTCCTGCAGAAATGGAGACAGAGCCATTGGCTAGAAAATGGAGCTCAGTGGACAGGGTATAGCTCACCTTTGCTGGGTGTGCTCCAGGGAGATCTGGCAGGCAAGTGACTTGTGGCGGGGGTGGGGGGGAAGACTGGATATTTTTAAGAGACTATACTTTCAATGTGTTTGAATTTGTAAAAACTGTTATTCATGTTTTAAATTTCTGATATTTGTTAACCTGAGATCTTAGTGTTTTAGTTCAAGTTGACAGGGGTCAGTTGTGTGGGATAATTTTATGTCAACTGACACATGCAAGAGTCATCTGAGAGGAAGGAACTCCTGTTGAGAAAATGCCTTCATAAGCTTGGGCTGTAAGCAAGCCAATAGAAATTTTCTTAGTAATTGATGAGGATGGCCCAGCCCACTTTTTTTGGTGGCGCTATCCCTGTGCTGGTGGTCCTAGTTTCTGTAAGAAAGCAAGCTACAGAGAACAAGGTAGTAAGTAGCACCTTTCCATGACCTCTGCATCAGCTCTTGCCTCTAGATTCCTGCCCTGTTTTTCTCTCCTAGCTTCCTTTGATGATGGACTACAATGTGAAACTAAACCAAATAAACCCTTTCCTCCTCACTTTGCCTTTGGTTATGACCTTTCATCACAGCAATAGAATCCCTAAGACCATGTGGTATATGTGTGTGTATGTTTGGTTATGTGTGAATGTGCATGTGTGTTTTAAATGAGCTTACCACATGGTTCTACATGTCTAGGAACCTGCTTGTGGATTAGGCTGGAAAGCAAAAAATCCACATCTTTGCATGGTTTGGGGAATCCTTTTTGTTTGCTTGGTTTTGTTTTTAAATGTTTGGATTTATGTAGGTTTTCTCCACTACCATGGCTAGTTTGGAACTACCTGTCCTCTGGCTCTTCACCCACCCACACTATCCTGGGATTAGAGGCTGGAGCCACCATGTCTGAAAGAATGTTTAGTATCTTTATAAGATTGTAAGCCTTTAATGATACTTCTTGGACACTGATTTGTGTTTGTGTGAATTAAAGTTTCCTCGGATGGCCTTTCTTGGAAGTTTCCCCAGGACCCATCAGGATGGCAATTCATGGCCCACCCACATTTCTGGAACTGATAAGGAAGAAGGCACTGAAGGATAAGGCCTTGGTTGTCTCTTCTCTGGAGAAACTGGTTATGGAGCTCCTCCCAGAACTGTTGCAGGAGTTCTTCACTGACAGATTGACTAATGTGAAGGTTCTGATGGAAGCCTGGCCTTCTCTCTACTTTTCTGGGTGCCCTGATGTAAGACTTCAGAATGAAATATTTCAGGCTATGCTGTATGGATTATATGTCCTGTTGACACAGAAGTTTCAACTCAGGTAAGCATGACACTTATAGCATCAAGTGAAGGACACTGAGATTCAGGGAAGCAATCCACTGGGTCTGGGAGTATGGGATCAGAGGTAGATCAGAAGTTTGCAGTAGCATCAGCTTGGAAGAATATGACTTGACTACTGTCCCTCTCTGATGAAAAAGTACAGTTCAGGTAGAGTGGAGGAATAGAAAATATGTAGGCACAGTGGTAGGAGCCTGCCGTTATCTCTCCCACAGGTACTAGTAGTACCAGATCAAGCAAGAGTAAATTAATGAAGTCAAGTCAGGGACTAAGGAGGCAGCTCAGAAATTGCCATTGCCTGGCCCCATGAGGTCTTTGTTGGACACTCAGCATCGAGAAAAGCATAGGAGAAAGGAAGGGCTGACTACATTGAAGGTCATCTCTTGTCCACTGACATTTTACCTGTTACCATAGGAGGTGGAAACTTCCAGTACTAGATATGCAGAATGAGCATACATTTGTAATGTATGGCTTGAAGTGAGGATGCTTGCTGCTCAGCAGAGACCAAGAACAAGAAGTGACTAGAGAAGACCAAGCTGAAACCTGCACAAAAGCCAGCTGTGAAGGGGATAACTGCTTCAGAAGGCTTGCAAATGAGTGAGGAACATACTTCTTGGATTGGGCCTGGGAGAGAAAATGTTGCTTACAGTTCCAAGGTAAAAAGTTAACATTTTCACTGTTAAAGGCTATCTTTGACATCCAGGGTAAACTGAGGCTGGACACAGAGTAGGTTGCTGATCACTCAGCTGACTTTTCCCTGAGGGAGCAAAGGTTGATTCTCTGGGGTTGGCAAGAAGCAATCTGTTGCCAGCAAAATATAACCTGGGGCTGATAAGTGGGTTGAGTGATCATATATAATCTCTCTCTCTCATCCTCTCTCTCTCTTTCTCTCTTTCTCTCTCTCTCTCTTTCTCTCTCTCTCTCTCTCTCTCTCTCTCTCTTTCTCTCTCTCTCTCTCTCTCTCTCTCTCTCTCACACACACACACACACACACACACACATACACACACACACATACACTCACAGTGGATGAAGCAAGCTTCAACAACCTCCAACTTCACACATATGCATATGAACATACACAACAAAGCTCCAAGACATTTTTTTCTCCCACAGCTTATATATCCCAGCAATATCTTTCAAGAAGTACAAAAGTAACAATATACTTACATTCTATTGTCTTTAAGTGATAGGTTACAATGGGTATACTAAGAAAAAACATGTTTTGCATACTCTCACAATATTTTATATATTATGGATAAAAGAAATTATTCCCAAGAACCCATGTACATTTGTAACTAAGCAACTTGTTATACATCCGCCAAGTGTAAGCAAGCAAGGTATTTTTCTCAGCCAGTTTCTCTTACAAACAGGCTGCACTTTGTGGTTAAAAAGTAATCTTACAAAAAATCTTTAAGGGCATCACAAATCTAAACTTATATATAAAAACCAGTCATTTTTACTTTAAATCTTTAGAATGCATATTAGGGAACTGAGGGCAAAAGTGGGTACAAGAAATTAATAATCAACTTAATCACCAGCCCAGGTTTAGCAAGAGAGGCACATGAGCTAGTGCCTGGTATCAACTCACCCTGGCACATGAAGTCACAGCAGGACTAGGCAATTCTCTCCCACTGAGGCCAGAAAAGGCAGCCCAGTTAGGGGAACAAGATCCACAGGCAGGCAACAAAGGGACAGTCTCCTGCAGGAAGACTGTCTTAGTTAGGGTTTTACTGCTATGAACAGACACCATGACCATGGCAAGTCTTATAAAGGACAGCACTTAATTGGGGCTGGCTTATGTGTTCAGAGGTTTCAGTCCATTATCATCAAGGCAAGAGCATGACAGCATCCAGGCAGAGCTGAGAGTTCAACATCTTCATCTGAGGATGGATAGTGGAAGACTCACTTCCAGGCAGCTAGAGTCAGGGCCTTAAGCCCACATCCACAGTGATACATCTATTTCAACAAGGCCACACCTAATAGAGCCACTCCCTGGGCCTAGCATATACAAACCATCACAAAAACCAACCTGTATACTTGCTACATATGTTATGGGATGGGGTGCAGGTTTGTCCAGCCCATGTTTCAGTTGGCACTTCAGTCTCTGGAAGCCTCCAAGGTTCAAGGTTAGTTTACCATGTTGGTATTCTTGTGAAGTTCCTATTCCCTACAGATGCCTTAATCCTTTCCCTAAGTCATCTATAAGACTCCCAGAGCTCTGTCTAATGTTTGGCTGTGAGTCTCTGCATCTGCTTCTATCACCTGCTAAGTGGAGGCTATTAGAGGACAGTTAATAGTAGGTTCCTACCTGCAAGCATAACAGAGTACCGTTAATAGTGTCATGGATTGGTACATGTCTATGGCATGGGTCTCAAGTCGGGTCAGTCATTAGTCAGCCATTGCCTCAGTCTCTGCTCCATCTTTGTCCCTTTTGGGTCCAAGGTTCTATGAGTGAGTTGCTGTCTTTATCCCTCTTGGGAGTTCTGCCTGGCTTGAGGAGGTAGCCACTTCAGACTCCCACTGCTAGGAGTCACCCTCCTACACTTTCTTGACCCTCCCCACATCCCAAGTCTCTGGCAATCCTAGAGAGGCATCCCTAACCTCCAACTTACCTGCTGTAGATTTCCATCCTCTTTCTCCCCTGCTCTCCCTATACCTCATCCTCTCACCCAGATCCCCTCTCCACCCTCTCTCCCATCAAGTTCTCTCCTTCTGTCCACCTTCGATGTCCATTTTGTTTCTCCTTCTCAATGAGATTTAAGCATCTTCACTCGGGCTGTCTTTGTTGTTTGGCTTCTTTGAGTCTGTGGATTGTAGCATGGTTATCCTGTACTTTAGGACTAGTATCCACTTATAAGTGAGTACACAGCATGAGTGTCCTTTTGGATATGCCTAGATTACCTCACTCAGGATGATCTTTTCTACTTCCACCCATTTTCCTGCCAGTTTCATGATATCAATGTCAATGTTTTTCATCACTGAGTATTCAACTGTGTAAACTAGCCACATTTTCATCATCCACTCTTCACTTGAGGGACATCTGGGACATTTCAAGTTTCTTGCTATTATAAATAAAGCTGCTATGGGCATAGTTGAGCAAATGTCTTCATAGTATAGTGGAGCCTCTTTTGGATATATAGACAGTAGTGGTATATCTGGGTCTTCTTGTAGAACTATTCCAAGTTTTCTGAGAAAACTGCCAAATTGATTTCCAGAGGGGCTATACAAGTTTGCACTTCCACCATCAAAAGAGGAGTGCTCCATTGCTCCATATCCTCAAAATTATGTGCTGTCACTTGAGATTTTAATTTTTGACTAAAATCATTGAACTTCTCTAAATGTACTTCAGCCATTTGAGATTTCTTTGATGAATTCTGTTTAGCTCAGTGCCCAATTTTGCAATAGGGTTATTCGGTTTGTTGGTGTCTTGACTTCCTGAGTTCTTTATGTATTTTTGGATATTAGCTCTGTCAGATGGAAGGTGGGTAAAATTTTTATTCCCCATTTTGTAGGCTTCCATTTTGTGCTATGGATGGTGTCCTTTGCCTTACAGAAGCTTTCAGTTTCATGAGGTCCCATTTATTAATTGTTGATCTTAGTGCATGAGCTATGAAGTTGTCTCCTGTAGGAATGCGATCCAGTTAATTCCCCATTTTCTCATGTATTAGACTTAGTGTATCTGGTTTTATATTGAGGTCTTTGACCCACTTGGACTTGAGTATTTTACAGGATGATAAATATGGATCTATTTACATTCTTCTACATGCAGACATCGAGTTAGACCAGCATCATTTGTTGAAGATCCTTTTTTCTGTTTTCTGTCTTGGGCTTTGTCAAAAATCAAGTGTCAATAGGTGTGTGGGTCATCAATTCAATTCCATTGATCAACTTGTCTGCCTCCATATCACCATGCAGTTTTTATTACTATTGCTCTGTAGTACCACTTGAAGTAAGGGATCATGATAACTTCAAAAGTTCTTTTATTGTTCAGGATTTTTTTAACTCTTCTGGGTTTTTTGTTTATTCATTTGAAATTGTGAATTGCTCTTTCAAGGTCTGTAAATAATTGTGTTGGAGTTTTGATGGGAATTCCATTGAGTCTGGAGATTGCTTTTGGTAAGATGAACATTTTCACTATGTTTATCCTACCAATCTATAGAGAAATGGCATGACTCCCAGCCTGCTAGATGTGAGGTGACATAAGGATTTCTATAAATCTCAAGCATACTGGGACATGGAAAAGGCATATTTTCCCACCCAAGACTCCCTGTTGTTTGGCCAATTTAGCTGCATTCCTGGAGAAGTGGCCTTCCTGATCATTTCCTCATGAGAAACTTACTTTGTTTTTAGTTAAACTAAGCAAACTTAGAAGAGGTGGAGACTGCTGACAGATTTCTCAGTCTGCAAGTTTGGGTCACCTAGAACCTGGATAAGTTATTGCTTGAACTATAGAAGCTGTTGAGAATTAGAAGCTATAGGAAATCCTTATTCTGCTTACCTATAAAAGATGCCTGAACATTCAATAAGCTATGCAATGGCACACTGTTGCTATGCATACCCTGTGTACTGATAACTGCGACTCTACCCTTGGGACATCTATGTGATCGTTTCATGTCCTGATATCTTCCTCATTTTCTTTCCCCAAAGACTTGAAGTTCTTGTCAAACAGGTTTTCATTTGCTTGGTTACACAAAGATATTTTATATTATTTGTGACTATTGTGAATGGTATTATTTGCCTAATTCCTTTTTCAGCCCATTTATTATTTGTATAAAGCCAGGTTACTGATTTTTTTATTTTAGTTAATTTTCTATCCAGCCACTTTGCTGAAGGTGTTTATTAGCTATCAGAGTTCTCTGGTAGAATATCTGGAATCATATACATGTGCTATCACATCAGCTGTGACTAGCAATAGTTTGACTTCCTGTTTTCCAATTTGTATCCTTTTGATCTCCTTTAGTTGTCTTATTGCTCTAGCTGGGACTACAAGTACTACATTAAAGAGACAGGGAGAGGGTGGACAGCCTTGTTCCTAATTTTAGTGGAATTGCTTTAAGTTTCTCTCCTTTTTATTTGATGTTGTTGACTTGCTATATATTGTCTTTATTGTATTTAGGTATGCACCTTGTATCCCTTATCTCTCCAAGACTTTCAATATAATACGATGTTGGATATTGTTAAAGTCTTTCTCAGCAGCATGTAATTTTTTTCCCTTGGTATGTTTATATGGTGGATTACATTAATGGATTTTTGTACACCACCCCTGCTTCCCTGGTATGAAGTCTACTTGATCATTTTGGATTATGTCTTTGATGTTTTCTAAGGTTCAGTTTGCCAGTGTTATATTGAGTATTTTTGCATTAATGTTCATAAGAGAAATGTGTCCAAACTTTCTTTCTTTGTTGAGGCTTTGAGTGGTTTAGGTATCAGGGTAACTCTGGCTTCATTTTCTGTTTGACAATGTTCCTTCTGTTTCTATTTTCTGGAATAGTTTGAGGAGTATTGGTATTATCTATTCTTGGAAAGTCTGGTAAAATTCTGCACAAAAAAAGCATCTGTCCTTGGACTAGTTTTGGTTGTGAGACTTTTAATGATTGCTTCTTTTATTCTTGGGGGTTTATCTTAGTTACAGTTTTCCTGCTATGAACAGACATTATGACCAAGACAACTCTTATAAGGAACATAAAATTGGACCTGGTGTACAAGTTCAGATGTTCAGACCATTATCATCAAGGCAGGAGCATTCCAACATTCAGGCAGAGCTGAGAGTTCTACATCTTCATCTGAAGGCTGCTAGTGGAAGACTAGCTTGCAGGCAAGTAGGATGAGGATCTTAAAGCCCACAATGACTCCAACAGGGCCATACTTTCTAATAGTGCTACCAACTGGGCTGAGCATACACAAATCATCACATTGTTATAGGACTAGATCATTTACCTAATCTTGATTTAACTTTGTAAGTTTTTAAAACTTTTATTGCATTATGATGAGAAAAGTTACATGATTTCAATTTATCTGAATTTGTTAACATTTAAAAATATATTTTAAGTAAATAGAATTAAATTGCATTCTTGTTTCCCTTTTGTACCCCAACTCCTCCCAGAGACCCCCTTCAATACCTACAATATCTTTTTTTTCATATTCCTTAAAATTTACAAAATATTATAACAATAAAAATGAGTATTATAAAAGTTGTTTGATATAAAACAACAATCAATTTAACAGTCTTATATAGATGTTTGTCTACAGCAATACTGAAAATACGTATGTTTTTCTCAATATAAATTTTAAATAACTCCAAACATATTAACTGTATATTTCAAAATGATACATCACTACTAGTATTTTCTTAAATGAACATAAATATATAAAGTTTTTTTGTTTGTTTGTTTGTTTGTTTGTTTGTTTTGTATTTAGTAGAGTTTAAAATCTTGGATCTTACTGTGGTACAAGCCCAAAATAATAACAATTTTTAGACATTAGATTTCATTGTAATAAGGCTGTACTTCAATGACCCTCACAGCGCCAAGGGATTTTACCTCCATTGTAGCTAAGCTGAGAGTTAACAGTTCTACTGCTCCAAGGAATGAATTGTAGGCACGATTTTTGGATACAGACTTCCTGCTTTGGCCAAAACTACTTGACTTAAGTGAGTGACCTTATTCTCAGGCCACAGAGAACAGGTTACATTCATTTAAGAAATGGTTGTGTGTATTAAGATGGTCTATCCATAAAGTCGTTCACCAACTGTTTCAATAAACAATGGTTCTGCTTGGAGGGTGGCACAGACATTAGGTGCGGGTAAGAATCCGGTTCATTAGCTGTGATAATTTGGAAAAGCATTCATCTTAGAGAAAGAGTAACTTATAAAGTCCTCTTCTTAAACTTGATACAAGAGCTACAAATGTTAAGCAAAGCATTCAGTCTCACTCTTTGTTGTTCTCTTTCTTACAATCCACCTCTCAAGTTAATTGTCTATGTCTCCTCTTTAAGGGCTTATACCTCTTTACCTGTGTTCTCTTGTATTTCTTTAAGGGAGTTATTCATGTCCTTCTTAAATTCCTCTAGCACTATTGTGAGATATGATTTTAGATCCAAATCTTGCTTTTCCGGTATTTTGGGATATCCAGTACTTGCTGTGGTGGGAGTACTAGGTTCTGAGGAAGCCAAGTAGTCTTGGTTTCTGTTGGTCGGATTCTTGTGTTTGCCTTTCGCCATCTGTTATCTCTGGTGTTAGATGTTCTTGATGTCTCTTGCTTGCTCCTCCTGTGGGTCTGTAAGCCTGTGTCAGTACTTCTGGGAGATCAGCTCTCCTCTGGTAAAACCTGGGCACAGATGGCTATGGATCAGTTGTCCGTCCTAAGTCCAGAGGTCAGAGCACACCCTGGAGACAGGATCTGTACTTTCAAGAAATGTGCAGAGAGGGCTATGGGTCTGTTGTCCCTCCTAGGTGTGGTCTGAGGCAGAAATGATCCTGACCAGGCTGCCCTGCGACTTGTGAGGCCTGTGCCTCCCGGGTGGTCCCACCTTAAAAAGCTACCAGGGAGAAAATGGTGGATCTCACCTGGGTCCCTGCTTTAAAGCACTCCCTGAAGGCAGGCTCTCCGCGTGCAGGGAAGGGGCAGAGAGGGTATCAGATCCACCTCTGTCACTTGGAGGCTGAGAGGATCCTGTCCCTGCCGCCCTGTTCGATTTGTGAGGCCTGTGCCTCCTGGCTGGTCCCACCTTAGAGGTGGATTTGTTGAAAGATTACTTTCTTGCTTCTTCTAGGGTGTAGTTTTGCTCCTTATGTTGGTGTTTTCCATCTATTATCCTTTGTAGGGCTGGATTTGTGGAAAGATATTGTGTAAATTTGGTTTTGTTACAGAATACCTTGACTTCACCATCTATGGTAATTGAGAGTTTTGCTGGGTATAGTAGCCTTGGCTGGCATTTGTGTTCTTGTAGGGT
>NW_022196905.1:88095465-88100280 GCF_008632895.1 Mastomys coucha
CTCAGAGTCAAGCTGTCTCTGTGATCCTGTGATTCTGGGATCCTGTGACCCTGGGCTTTTTAGAGCACATGTGAGTGCAGCAGCTTCCTCTGGGTGTTGTGGGACTGGCTTCGGAGCCTGCTCCAAGGTCTGCTCAGGACACCAGCCCAGAGAGACTGGAAGGAACCTAACTTTGTAAGTTTTATCTATCTAAAAAACCATCCATTTCATTTAGGTTTTCCATTTTTGTGGAATACATGTTCACTTCCCTTTGCTTGAGCTCTTGCACCAGGTTGGGCCAGAGATCTCTGTGGAAAGCCTCTGGCACTCAGGCCCACACATACTTATCAAGGAAAAAAATCAACAAAGATGAAGTCTCAATTTTCAACATTTATGTCCCCAGTGCAAGGGCATCCACATTCATAGAACATGCATTACTAAAGCTTAAATCACACATCAAACCCTACAGAGACTTTAACACCTCACTCCCACCAATGGACAGGTCACATAGAAACTAAACAAAAATAATGAAACTGCTAACAGACATCTGAAGAACATTTATCTATTACTGCTTTTAATATCCTTTCTTTGTTTTGTGCATTTGGTATTCTGATTATTATGTGACAGGAGGAATTTTTTTTCTGGTCCAGTCTATTTGAAGTTCTATAGGCTTCTTGTATGTTCATGGGCATCTCTTTCTTTAGGTTAGGGAAGTTTTCTTCTATAATTTTGTTGAAGATATTTACTGGCTCTTTATGTTGGGAATCTTCACTTTCCTCTATACATTTCATCCAAACACAAATGAATATATCTTCTCAGTACCTGATATTACCTATTCTAGAACTGACTATAAAGTCAGTTATAGAGGAAGCCTCAACAGATAAGAGTGAAATAATACCTTGTATCCTATCAGACCACAATTGATTAAAGCTGGACAGTAACAGAAATAACAGAGCTTATTAACTCATGGAAAGCCTACAAACTCAAGAAACTGAACAACACTCTACTCAATTGTCACTGGGTCAGGGAAGAAACAGTGAAATTATAGATTTCAATGAAAATGACATACCCAAACTTATGGGACCCAATGAAAGCAGTACTAAGAGGTGAGTTTGTTGCAATAAATGCCTACATACAAAATTTGGAGAGTTCTCATGCTCCAAATTAAAATACAATTAAAATACAATTTAAATAAATTTAATACAAATTAAAGTACAATTTAAAGTATACCTGAAAGTTCTATTAAAAAAGAATCAAACTCAACTAAGAGGAGTAGACAATAGGAAATAATCAAACTCAGGGCTGAAATAAATCAATTAGAAATGAAGAGAATATAAAGAATCAATAAAATCAAGAGCTGCTTCTTTGAGAAATTCAACAAGATAGACAATCCCTTAGCCAAACTAAAAGGCAGAGAGACAGTACCCAAATTAACAAAGTCAGAAACAAAAGGGAGACATAACAGTCATTGAGGAAATTTAAAAAATCATTAGGTCTTACTTCAAAAGTCTGAGCATGTGTGGGACTCTCTTTGCTGTGTCTTCCAGGCCGCTCCATTTCCCCATGCTGCCCTGCACTGAGTCAGGTCCGGCTGGGCCAATGAGAGACTGACTAGCCAGTGAGGACTGCAGACCTCTTCCCAAGTGTTACATCTCTTAGAACAAAGACTCAGACAATGGAGTAGATCTTTCACATGCTTTTACTTCCCTGGATAGGATATATATATACAGTTACGGGGGGGGGGGGGGGGGGTGGTCATTCTGATTTCAGCAGCAGTTATCTCTCATTGGTTTGGGCTGAAAGTCTTTATTTGCATGTAAGAGGGCTTGACCAATATCACACACCTCTCCTGCTGGGGCACTTGTGGGGGGTTGGGACTAAAACATGAGCCAAGGTCCCAGGAGTTATAGCCAAACTCCTTCCATCCCATCCCTTCCAGGCAGAAATATTGCCCACTGGAGCTCTGGGGTTCTAGGCCTATTACTCAACTGGGCCCAGGTTGCCTGAACAGACCACTGCCCCACAAGTATGAAATGGTCTTCTGTGGGGAGCCGTGAAGCTTGAGAGGCATTCGCCATGGCAAGATGGCACCTACTTCCGATGTCGAGTAAACAACTGTTTGCGCATGTGCATAGAGAACTGTTTGCGCATGTGCGTGGAGTGAAAAGGACACCATGTCACGACCCATTCTGGGGCGTTACATAGGGTAATGAGCGAACAGCCAATCATGGGCAGACACGCCATGCTGTGGGCGGACACGCCGCACTGTGGTGTATATAAGCAGTGCGGATTTTGGGCTCGACCTTTTTTCCCTCTGGGAGAGGGCAGTAAACGTGTCGCTGCAGAAGGAACCTAGTGTCCGCGTGTCTTCTTCCCAGCGAGAAGACTGCGCGGGCTACAATCTTCCTCATCTCTTTTGATTAATGTTGGTTGAAGGTCTTACTAGATATTACAGTGTCTATTCCAGCTTCTTTCTTGTGTCTGCTCAAAAATCTTTTTCAAAACCTTTACTCTGAGGTAATGTCTCTTTTTGTTGCTGGGCTATATTTCTTATATGCAACATAATAATGAATCCTGTTTATGTATCCACTCTGTTAACTTGGTTTTTTATTGTTGTTGTTGCTGTTGTTGTTTTTAGTGAATTGAATCCATTGATGGGGGATATTAATGACCAATGTATGTTAATTCCTGTAATTTTGATGGTGGTGGTTGTGTGTGTCTGTGGGGTGTGTGTGTGTGTGTGTGTGTGTGTGTGTGTGTGTGTGTTGGTTTTGTTGGAGTGGAATTATTTCTTGGATATAGTTATCCACCTTCTGTTAGACTTTCTCTTCTTGTATTCTCTGTAGAGCTGGATTAGTAGAAAGATATTGTTTAAATTTGGTCTTGTCATAAAATATATTGTTCTCTGTTCATGGTGATTGAAAGTTTTGCTGGGTATAGTAGTCTGGGTTGGTATCTGTGATCTATTTGAGACTGTAAAACATCTCTCCAAGCCATTCTGGTTTTTTTTGGGGGGGGGGTGGAGGAAGAGATAATATCATGAATTTTATTTTAGGGGAACTAATGTTGAGCATTTATGTGGAGAGAGGAACCTGAGAGAGGAACAAAGGGGGAAGAGGAGAGGAGGATCAAGGGCAGAGCCTTGGGGAACATCAGAACTTAAGCAATATAGAGGAGGCTCAGAAGTGGCAAGAGAGCTCTTGCTCTCTTGCTCTGTCCTCTTGCTCCTTACCCCACCTCTCCCTCTACCCCTTCCCCTCCCCCCGTTCCCTTCTCCACTCTCTCTCCACATGCTCATGGTGAGCCTCTACTCCTTCTTTCCCTCTTCCCCTCTCCCTCTCTCTCCCTCCCTCCCTCTCTGCCTTTCTCTGTCTCTACTCCCTCAACTCCCCTCCCCATGCCCTGAATAAACTCTATTCTATACTATTTTTTTTTAAAGTAGTAACAAGAGAGATATCTATCTCCTAGGCTGCCATTCTGTACACAGAAGTCTCAGTGCATCTTTGGTCTACCTTCTTAAAGCATCATTTAAAATCATCTACTTTAATATACAGGAAGCAAACAAAACATAAAAGAATGATGTCCAAGTATCAGAGTCGGTAGCCTTAGAGAAATCAGAGAACAGGGCTTTCCCTGGTGTTCATGGGGAAGAATACAGCACAGACCTAAGCTCTCCATCAAAGCAAAATGCTGATTCTCCTTGTCATGGTCCTGGTTTTGCTCCCATGCTCCTCCTCCAGCGTTCAGAAATCTTCCAGAACCAAGAATGACTCTTTCCCTTAGGTCGTTAATATTTTTACTTAGGGAAGAAGGCCGCTTAACTTGTCATAGTGTCAAGATCCCAGGGGAGTTGTCATCCTGCAGGATGATGAGAGCAAAGCTTACTGTTTGCTTTCTGTCTATTGTGATTAGAAGCTGAGGACAGTGGAGTCTCTGGATCTCTGGAGGACTTGTCTGAGTTCTGGCTGGCTTTCTGTGGGTTGTTTTCCTTTCTCCTTGGTAAACACCTGTTTAGAGGTTCAGTGTTTTGAGTTCAGTATGGCTCCAAGGCAGCAATTGATCCTCAAGGGATAACTGAGGCTCTGAAGGCAGGTCCAGTTCAGAAAATAAAGGAGTTTCCTGGGGTAGAGCAAGCTCTGGGAAGGAAATGAATTCTGATGCGTAGGTCTCAAATACTTCACTCAGCTCTTTCACCATTGGGCACTGAGGGTCTGGAACACTGATCCTCATGGGTATCCGTGCCAGCTGAACAGTCTCAAACAGTCACAAGACCCAGATCCCTGCTCTCCATTCTGTCTTTTAAGGTCTCTTCTGAGAAGTCTCTTATAATTCTAATTGGTCTGCATTTTTATGTTACTTGGCCTTTATCCCTTGCAGCTTTTACTGTTCTTTCTCTGTGCTGTACATTTAGGGTTTGATCATTGTGTGACAGGAAGAGTAGCTTTTGGTTTGGTTTGGTTTGGATTTTTTTTTTTTTTTTTTTTTTTTGCCAATCTATTTGGTGCTCTCAAAGCTTTTTGTATGTTTAGAGGCATCCTTTTCTTTAGGAGAAATAAATTTTATGTCATTTTTTGAAGATACTTTCTGACTCTCTAAGTTGGTAATTTTTTCCTTCTATCCCTATTGTCCTTAGGATTGGTCTTTTCTTTTCTTTTTTGTACATTTAAAAACATTTTAATTAAATAGAATTGAATCACATTCTTGTTCCCCTTTTGTACTACTGCTCCTCCCATAGACCCCCCCCTTCAATACCTACAATATTTTTTGGCATATTCCTTAAAATTATAAAATATTATAACAATAAAAATAAGTATTATAAAAGTTGTTTGATATAAA
>NW_022196905.1:88100519-88101887 GCF_008632895.1 Mastomys coucha
TCCAAATATATTAGCTGTATACTTAAAAATAGTACATCACTACTAGTATTTTCTTAAATGAACATGAACTTATAAAGTCTTTTTGTTTGTTTTGTATTTAGTAGAGTTTAAAATCTTGGCTCTTACAAGATTTTACAAGCCCAAAATAATAACAATTTTTAAACATTGGGTTTCATTGTAATAAGGCCGTATTTCAATGACCCTCACATTACCAAAGGATTTTACCTCCATCGTAGCTAAGCTGAGAGTTGATAGTTCTGCTGCACCAAGAAATGAATTGTAGGCTCGATTTTTGGATACAGACTTCCTGCTATGGGCAAAGCTATTTGACTTGGGTGAGTGACTTCATTCTCAGCCCACAGAGAACAGGTTACATTCTTTTAAGAAATGGTGTAGGTATTAAGATGGTCTATCCATAAAGTAATTCACCAACTGTTTCAATGAACAATGGTTCTGCTTGGAGGGTGGCACAGACATCAGGTGAGGGTAAGAATTTGGTTCATTAGCTGTGATAATTTGGAAAACCATTCATCTTAGAGAAAGAGTAACTTATAAAGTACTCCTCTTCAAACTTGATACAAGAGTTACAAATATCAAGCAAAGCATTCAGTCTCACTTTGTTGTTCTCTTAACAAGCCACCTCTCTGTTAATCGTCTATGTTTCTTTTGGGTATATAAATACTTTTTATGTTGTACACAGCAAGACACTGTCACAAACAAACAAACTGACAGTGTAGAAAGATTGTACAATGTTGGACCTATTTCTCCAATTACCAAATTAGAGAGATCATTGGATGACAATCAACAGATTTCCAATTCCTCATATTATTGGATTTCAATCGATTAGGATATGTTGGTAATATTAATTTTCAAATTAATATATTAAGAAAAAGTAATTGTCACTTCCTGGTTTTTTTGTTGTTGTTGTTGTTGTAAGAGGTGGAATTAGGTTTTTGTGGATTTATTGAACTATTACCTTCTTGCTTCTTCTAGGGTGTAGTTTTGCTCCTTATGTTGATGTTTTCCATCTATTATCCTTTGTATGGCTGGATTTGTGGAAAGATATTGTGTAAATTTGGTTTTGTCATGGAATATATTGTTTTCTCCATCTATGCTAATTGAGAGTTTTGCTGGGTATAGTAGCCTGGGCTGGCATTTGTGTTCTTGTAGGGTCTGTATGACATCTGCCCAGGTTCTTCTAGCTTTCATAGTCTCTGGTGAGAAATCTGCCATAATTCTGATAAGCCTGCCTTCATATGTTACTTGTCTTTTTTCCCTTACTGCTTTTAAAATTCTTTCCTTGTTTAGTGCATTTGGTGGTTTGATTATTATGTGACGGGAGGAATTTCTTTTCTGGTCCAGTCTATT
>NW_022196905.1:88102362-88145513 GCF_008632895.1 Mastomys coucha
CTTGGTTTGTGTTGTTTATTTTCTTATGCTTGCCCCCTGCCATCTGATTATCTCTAGTGCTACCTGCTCTGACTAGAGCCTGTCCTTCCTGGTTGTGTCAGAATTCCTCAGAGTCAAGCTGTCTCTGTGATCCTGTGATTCTGGGATCCTGGGATCATGGGTTTGTTAGATCACCTGGGAGTGGAGCTTCCTCTGGGTGTTGTGGGACTGGCTCTGATCCTGGGTGTGTCAGAGCACCTGGGAGTAGAGCTTCCTCTGGGTGTTGTGGGACTGGCTGCAGAGCTTGTGCCCAAGGTCTGCTCTGGACCCCAGCCCAGACAGACAGGAAGGCTGGTCTTTTGTTAATGTCCCAAATTTCCTAGATTTTCTTCTGTTAGAAACATTATAAATTTATCACTTTTGTTGACCAATCAATTTCTTATATCTTCTACATTTGAGATTCTCTCTTCTATCTGTTGGTGATGCTTAGATCTGATTCCCTAGATTTTCAATCTTAGATTCCCTAGGTTTTCAATCTCCAGAATTGCCTCCATTTGTGTTGTATTTATCCCTTCTATTTCCATTTGCAAGTCCTGAACAGTTTTATTCATCTTCTTCACCTGTTTGATTATATTTTTCCTGTATTTCTTTATATGTATTTGTTTCCTCTTTCAAGGCCTCTACCAGGTTGAATTTTAAGGGCCTCTACCTATTTGGCTGTATTTTTCTATATTTCTTTAAGGGATTTATTTTCTCTTTAAAGTCCTTTATTGTGTTCATAAGATTAAAGGTCATTTTTTTTGCACATCAGGTGTAATAAGTTATCCAGGGTTTGGTGAAGGACAGCAGGGTTCTAGTGGTGCCATATTGCTCTGGCTATTGTTGACTGTGTTCTTATGCTAGCATTTAGCCGTGTGGTTGTCCTTAGTGTTAGCACATCTGGAAGTCCCTGATGGCAGCAGGCCTCTGGGATTATGAGTAGAACTGTTTGATCTCAGTGATAACAGACTTCCAGGGATGCAGGCAGAGCTAGTAGTCCCTGATGGCTTCAGGCCTCTGGGTTTGCAGGCAGAAGTGTGGGCCAGAAGATACAGCACAGAGAGACAGGCCAGGATTGATGGTTCAGAATTGATGGGCTTACCAGGGGAATCAGCAGGCAGGGGCTTTGGGCTTGGGAATATCACTTGGTTGTCTCAGGCCTCCAAGGATTCAGGAGGAACTGTGGCCCAAGAAATAGATTGCAGAGGGGTCAGAGCAGAACTCCCAAACACTGAATTTGCTCGGAGGGGCCAGCAGGCAGGGAATTGTAGTAACTTTTAGTAATTTTTTTCTACATCAAAGCCACTAGCAAAAACATCTTAACCTCATTTTAACAATCACCATTTACAATTTTTCTAAGTGTGTTTGATGTTTGTAGGAGAGTGGTCTGTTCAGGCATCCTGGGCCCAGTCAAGTAATAGATCTAGAACCCTGGAGCCCCAGTGGGAGATAGATTCTGCCTACAAAGGATGTAAGGTTTCAGTCATGACTCCTGGAACCCTGGCTCCTGTTTCAGTCACAACCTCTCACAGCCCCCCACAGGAAATGTGTGCTCTATCACATAGACAATGCTCCAAGCTTCCAGCATTCTAGCTGGACCCTACCCCCAGTCAACTGACCACAGCCAGGCATGCCCCACCCCACAGACAGATAGCCCTGCCTCATACAATATAAGGAGTTTGCCCCTCCCCTCTCTCTTGCTTCCTTTCCTCTTCTCTTGCTCTTTGTTCTCTCTCTTGCCTTCTTCCTCTCTTGCTCTTTGTCATCTCTTGCTTCCTCTCTTGACCTTTCCTCTTGCTCTCTTGCTTTCTTCTTCTCCTTTCTCTCTCTCTCCTTCCCTTCTCCTCTCCTTTCTCCCTTTTCTTTCTCTTCACATGGCTTGCCTCTCTTCTCTTTCCTATAATAAAATATCTCACAACTATGCATTGCCTCCTTTTAACTAATGTGCAGCCATAGCCTCAGCAGCAGCGTCGAGACCCCAGCCCAACAGATGTTACTAACATACTATATCTCTAAGTCCTTTCTGAGGGTGGTGGTTAAATCATTAATCTGCTCCAAAGCCATGCTTGAAAAAGATCATTCACTATTATTGTAAGTGCCAATGATACTGCCTAGTGAGGGGCTGGAAGCTTCCTTAGAGAATTCATAGAATTCATAGATTAGGTGGGGCATGAGAGCAAGAATCAGAGCAAAACTCCACAACACCATAAAATCCTCAGTACACATAGCCCTCATGGCTCTGCCTCTCCAAGGCGCACCCATGGTGGTTGTGTTAAATGTGACATTTGATGAATTCTAAAATCTTTTGTTATTCCTCGTGTTCAGCTCTAACATTTATTGTTTGACATTGATAAGTTAGGAGCATTGGCTGATGGCACGTAGGAGGACATTGATCTGAGTCTATCCTCTCATACCCCAGAAAGTCCAGTGTTGGCAGAATATCTACTATGTTCTCTGAACACTTGAAGAAGCCTCATATGAAAAAGCAAATCATGTCCAGATATCTTGGTTGACTGAGGCTCTGACTCTGGGAGAATTGATATAGACATGCTCTATAAATTTGGTGAGAAATGATAGAGACCCTTTCCAGAAAGTTCTGATAGTTTTCCTCCAGAGTACGATGAGGAGTTGGATGTCAGAATAAATTGGAATAGTCTGTTAGGGTACACTTTGCAACTTTTCTGAGTCAGATGAAAAAACTTTACCAATTCTCACCCACAGAACTAAAGAAAGTTTATCAGCATTGTAAATCCAGAACAGGCACACAGAAGTGTTCTGGAATCTTCATTTCTCATTTCTCAAAACTGACCCTTTTCCCAGCATCTCTACATGACAATTGTCTTTTTGTAAAATCCTCATGCAACAGTTGTACAGGTAAGCAAGCATGGATAGCTGCTTCAGCTACCAGAGCAAACTTTTCTCTTTTTCTTTTAAGGATTATTTCTGCTGGTTGCTGTGGAATAAATAATAACAATCATTTCAATACCTAGGCTTGGTCTTGTTTACTTTATGAGTTCTCAATGGCTCAAAGGACCACTCATGGCACAGAAGACTAAACTGGTGCAACGTGTGTACTATGTCACAAGTCAGGTGGGTGAGTTGAACATCCCCCCCCCTTGGAATATTGTCTAAGCTAATGGGAATTGAAAAGACAGTGCAACACCTGCATAGTTCCTCAGGTGGTTTGCATCAGATCTGTGAGAATAGCACCAATACCTGCATAATCCCCTGGGTGGTTTATGTCAGATCTGTGTGAACAGCCACCATGCTGCTTGTAACTTCCCATGTGTGAACTGTTATCAGTCCATGTAGGGGCTGAGCAGATAGGAAATGGTTGACAATGAGACTGAGGTTCAGGGTCAAGGTTCAAATGGTGAATTACCATTGAGGTGGTAACAGGAGGATGGTGGTGAGATCTGCCAGAGATGTGCTCAATGTTGCCAAGCCCTTCATGGACCTGCATGTGTGTGTCTACTTGGCTCATGGGTTGCCTCAGATTTTTTGGTGTAATTGACAAAGGTGCACTGAGTGGTTTTTAACAAAATCTCAAACATTTGATTTTTATCAATAAAGACTCAGGATCAAGATTCTGGATTGAAAGCTTGCTAGTTCACAGGCATAGAAGGCACTTAGCTGACCTTTCTCTTCAGATTAAGTCCTCCTTCTCCATGTTGTCTCAAAACCCCTTCAGAGTGAATTTCCCTCCTTTTTAATTCCTGTGCATTCTCTCTATGCATCTTGCTGCCTTCCTCTTACTCTCTCTGGTTTTCTCCTATGTTCACTCACTGACAACTGGTTGTTTGCTCCAGCTGTTGAACTATAGTTGACTTTATTTAAATCTTGTTGCAATAAATAGAAAGCTCTTAGATTACAGGTATGTGCTAGGGCTGAGTCACACCACAACTAGACCAGGTTTTTCCAGTAAACACCACAGTCTTGGGGTTCACAGTGTGATCAAATATCCTGCAGCATTTCCCCCTTTTTGTCTAAAAGGAAAGAATTGAACCCTAACACTGTAAAACTATTTATAATAATAAAGCTGTTTCAGCTAAGCTTTCCACAATGTCCAGCTTGGTTGTATTTGTCAGTTTTAGTATTATTTTTTACCTTTGTAAAATGTTTATGTCAGTTCCTTGTGGTCTTCCACAAGGAACTCAAGAAGGAAGACCAAAAGGTGTACAGTGCATTCCTTCTTAAAAGGGGGAACCAAATACCCAAGGAAGGAGTTGCAGAGATTAACTACGGAGCAGAGACCGAAGGAAGGGCAAGCCATCCTAAATATAGCTATCTCCTGAGAGGATCTGACAGTACCTGACTAACACAGATGTAGAGGCTCACAGCCATCCATTGAACTGAGTACAGGGTCTCCAGTGAAGGAGTTAGAGAAAGGACCAATGGAGCTGAGGGGTTTGCAGCACCTTAGGATGAACAACAATATGAACTAACTAGTACCCTCAGAGCTCCCAGGGTCTCAACCACCAACCAAGGACCGCATATGGAGGGGTCTGATTGTTCTGGCAGCATGTGTATAGTAGAGGATTGCAATTTGATCATCAATAGGAGGAGAGGAGCTTGGCCCTGTGAAAGTTCTGTGCCCCAGTGTAGCGGAATGCCAGGGCCAATAAGTGGGAGAGAGTGGGGTGGCAGGCATGGGGAGGGGGGAGGCAACAGGGGTTTGTTTTTGTTGTTTTTGTTTGTTTCTTTGTTTTTTGGAGGGGAAACTGGGAATGGAGAAATTTACATGTAAATAAAGAAAATATCTAATAATAAAAAAAAATGTTCATGTCAGTCTATGAACTCATCAATTTTTATATCCTGAGCAGTTTGTAGTTGATTTGGGGTGGTATATTTCTGTTTGGTAACAATCGTGGTTAGGTAGAACACAGCAGTCAACTGAAAGTTGTCCACTGTTCAGACAGAATCTGGTGGCATGGAGGCATGGGTCAGTTTTACCCAGTGGTTAGTATTACCACAGTCTGGGTGGATTCATTTCTGCACAGCGCCATTTTCTTAGAGACCTCAGATGTTACTGTTAGTAGTGGTAGAAAACTTAAACATTATAAATGCCATTATCTTAATTAGTGTTTCCATTGCTCTGAAGAGATACCATGACCAAGGCCAGTCTCATAAAGGTAAACAATTAGGGATGCCTTACAGTTTTAGAGGTTCAGTCCATTATCATGGCCAGAAGCATTGCAGCATGCAGGCAGACATGATGTGGGAGAAACCGAGAATTCTACATCTTGACCTGAAAGCAACCAGGAAGAGACTGTTTCCAGGGAACAAGGAGAAGGGTCTGAAAGCCTACCTCTACAGTGACACCCTTCCACCAACAAGCCTATACCTCCTAACAGTACCACTCTCTATGGGCCATGAATATTCAAACCACAACAGTCATATTCAGCAGGTCTCAAAAGTTTGAGGACCACAATCTTGAGTACTTGTGAGGTACACAAACTTTATTCCTAGTTACTTTTCAGACTCAAACCTGGAAATATGTGTAGGCAGCTAGGTGAAGGTTATTTCTAGAATTAGTATAAGTAATGACTACTAATATCATGACAGAAAGCTTGCATATACATAATCTTACAGGTCTTTTTTTATTCAAGTTTAAAGCACAATAACTGAATTAGTGTTCTCTAGAGTCACAGAACTTGTGGTAGCCTCTATGTAGTAAAGGAATTTATTGATGACTTACAATCTGTAGTCCAACTCCCAACAATCAACTCCCAACAATGGTTGGCAGCAGCTGTGAATGGAAGTCCGAGGATCCAGAAGTTGCTCAGTCCCACAAGGCAAGCAGGTGAAGCAGAGAGCCTTCCTTCTTCCAATGTCCTTATATAGGTCTCCAGCAAAAGGTGTGGCCCAGATTAAAGGTGTGTGTCACCACACCTTTAACCCCACATGACCTTGAACTCGGAGATCTTCCAGTCTTAATCTCCTAGGATTCATAGCCACTATGCCACCACACCTTTAATCCCAGATGATCTTGAATTCATAGATCTTTCTGTCTTAATCCTCTGGGATTCATAGCCACTATACCTCAAGATCTCCATGCCAAGATTCAGGTCGGAAACTTGTATCTCTCAGCCTCCAGATTAGGGCCAGGTGAGCCTTCTAATTCTGGATTGTAGTTTCATTTCATTCAGATATAGTCAAGTTGACAACCAGGAATAGCCACTACACTCACCCTCTATGCTGTCTAAGCTAGTGAGTAATGTACATTTACTTGGCTCATTCTGCTGTACTTATCTGTACTCAAGCAGAACTCTTGGAAAATCTTCACAATGCTTGACCTCATGATGACCTAGTAGATCTAGGGCTTGCTATAATAGGACAGCTGGGCTCTAGGGGATCCATATTACCCTGGCTTTTGTTGACTGTGATTTCTTTTTTATAACAAACACAGGGGAATTCCTGGGCTGGTAGATTCTTCAAAATGTTGAGCTTTTGGCTGCTCTTGCACCAGCTGTTCTAGTACCTATAATTTTTCTGATGGCAAAGGCCATTGTTCTACCCACAAATGTTTGTCAGTTAATAATTTTAAAGGTAGGGTAGTTGGTACTATTGAAAGACCAACAGCTGTCATGTCCTTCTTAAAAACAACCTGGACAGTTTGTGAAGGAGAGAAAACACCAAGCTGAACTTCCTCCTCAGCCAGCATTCCAAAAGAAAGCTCTCCTTCTCCATGCTGTCTCAAAAACCCCTCAGAATGAATGTCCTCCCCTTATTAATTTGTGTGCATCTCTCTCCATCCTCATGCCTTCCCTTGATTAGGGTTTTTCCCTAAGTTCTCTCCCTGTCAACTGCCACTTCACAATAAATAGAAAGCTCTTAGATTACAGGTCTCTGTAAGGACTAAGCCACACCACAACTAAAAATAGAATTTTCCAGTAAACACCACAATCTAAAGGTTCACAGTGTGATCAAATATCCTGAAAAGCCACCCAATAGTGATAGTGGCAGTTGTTGGTGTGATGTATGTGGACAAAATCCAACTGGCAACAGCTTGGATATTGACTTTGATCATTTGATCCAACTAACCATGAGATGTGTGGCCTCTTTTAACACTGTAAACCCAGCACACATGCTCTCCAACACCATCTGCCAGAAATTAGAATTAGTTAATAAAAGGAGAGGAGAATGAAAAGAGAAATTAAGTTTTGAAAAGAGGAATTGAGTTTGAAGCATGTGAAAATTACAAGTTGGAGAAAGACACCATGGGCTAGGCCTGTGAATGTTCAAACAAACCTAAGCAAGCAAGTTGTTAGATATCCCAGGGACTGACAGGTCAGGAAGACATAAACCATAAAGATAGAACCAAAATATGCAAGGACATGTCCGGGGCCCAGACATGCAAGGACATGCCTGGGCAGACACTAAGTAATGGGCCATCTGGTCCTCTTAGATATAGTTGAAGGTCAGCTAGAAACCCCGAATAGCACCCCCCTTTAGGAATTTTCCGCTCTGATCTGCATGAACTACATTTAAAATAGCCAATCATGTACAGCCACACCAATTCCTTTGTTCTCTCGGACCTTTTCCCTATATAAACCCCTAACTCCTGAGCCTCGTGGTCGATTCCACTGTTTCCTGCGCGAGATATGAGTCTGCCCAGAGCGCTCCGATATTAAACTGCCTCATGTGCTTGCATCAAGACAGTCTCTCATGTTTCCTTGGGTACATGTCTCCCGAGATTTGAGTGGGGGGGTCCCCTATAGGGGTCTTTCAGGTCCCTGCCTAGTAACCTGATTACTCCCTTTGAGACCTTCTTCATCATGTCTACCAACCTTTATATACCATACCTGGATCAATTGTCCCAGTGTGAGGCTAAGACAACTAAAATGTCTGGATTTTATCCATGACATGTCGTGATCTGTCTGATTCTCTTTGTCTTAAGCATCTGAAATGTTCTTTGAGAATGTGTCAGACACTCTGCAGACACCAGATTTTCTGGGGTGTGGTGTGAGAGGACAGATCAGTGTCACCTCAGATCAGTGTCCTTGTAACTACCCTCAGACAATGCTCCTAACTCCCAAGGTCAATTTCTATGGCAAGAAAATCTCCATGCATGTCCTGAGTAAACTTATGCACCACACAGAGAACCTGAGAGAGAGATGATTATGGAGCTGTACCTATGCCCCCAGAGACATATGATCACAGGGAATATGTCCATAGAGAGATTTACATAAATTTGTTCTGAGCTCATGGAAACAATCAGGGCTATGAGGCAGCCCAAAACGGTCATCTGCTAAAAGAGCCTGTGAAATATGTAATAGATGTTGTGTATATGACAAGGAGGCCATACTTTGCTTCTGTTTGCAGGAAATTGGAAAATGCCCTTTACCTTTTGGCCATTAGTTATATTCTCCTCATGTGTCTATTCAGGGACTTGTGTATTATTTGTGTACAGAATTGTTCAGTGGTTTATGTGTACAGAATTGTTACACTGAAGCAAGCAATGGAGACACACCCTCCTATGAAGGAGGTTTTAAGAATTACAAGCTATTGAAATTCAGGATGCTCAGGCTAGGAGACATTGTGTATGCATCAAACATGGCCAAAGGAAAACAGCACAGAGCAAGTGGAATGGGCCTGAATCCACAGGATTCACTCTGCTTTGTGTCCTTTCTAAAGTTGCCAGGTAACCTGTTGGTCTTGAATTCTGTTGTGAAATTTTCGTTCCATCATTTAATTATGTGAGTGGACATGCATACTAGTACAAGTGCTAGAAGCATAGGAGGTAGAGGCATCGGATCTTCAGGGCTGGAGTTAGACAGTTGTGGGCTCTCTGGCACATGGCAAGAAACAAAACTTGTCTCCTCTGCAGGAGAAGCAAGTGTTCTTCAGTGTGAGCCCCTGCCACCTGCTGGTCTGGAAGTCTTGCTTCTCTTACTGATTGTGCCTCTGCTTCCTAATTGCTGAAATCACCAACATGGACCACAGTGTTCACCCAGCATGCCACATGGCTATGGGCCACATTCTTCTGGGGTCCTAAATGCTGGGTGGCTAACGGTATATAAAGGTCTTCAAAACAAAACAGAAGTCCTTCAAGTATCCTAAATCACTTAATGGATCAAATAATTGTATTTTAACACTTTGATTGTAATCTATATTTATTTTGTCTCTTTAATGGTCCTCAAATAGTCAATTATACCCTGTTCTATGGACCCAAAATAGTGATAATAAAATATTTTGCTCATAATTTTAGTTCTTTATTGTTTATTAAAATATAGACTGATAATTGGGTTTTTAATCATTGTTATTTGTCTAACGTTTGTAAAACAATTGAAAGCTTCCATTCTGGGAAGAATTAGAAACATAAACAGAAGTGATCGTCCAGAAAACAGAATTTGAAATTTGATATTTAGCTATTTTCTTTTTGTTTTTTGTATTTTGTTGTTGTTGTTGTTGTTTGTTTGTTTGTTTGTTTGTTTGTTTTAAGCAGCAAATGGAAGTGGAGAGAGTTTATTTCCTCCTGGGCCCGACAGCTGTGCAGGGGAACACAGGCACTAGGGTGTGTGGACCTGCCAGGCCTGGAGTTCATTTGGCTGCCTGGGAGGTAACTGTGTGAATGTGTAACGGGTTGTGTAGGGACAGTCCTGATCTTCCCAGAACTAAGGCAGGGAGGGCCCTTGGGGCATGGAAGCAACAGGAGTGCAAGGCTTGGCACACAGACAGGGTGGAGCACCCAGTGTGGACTGGGTGTGCTGGGGTGGGGTGACCCTTCAGCAGAGCAAACAAGCTTGTCTCAGAGCCAGGGATAACTCGGGGTGTGGCAAGCTGGGGCATGTTGAGCTCTGGTTTCTGATTGGGAAGCTGAGTACCAGAACAGGGAGAAGAAAGGGCCTCTGGGTAGCAGGACATGACCATATAAGTGTGGCTGCAGTCAGGGTCAGGGTTCAAGTGGCTCCATAGTGAGCTGTGACGGAGCAGGTCTGCAACTCCCATTCAGGAATACATAGTCAGCTGCAACCACTCCTGGATGTTCACTTGGGTATGTCCGGTGCCATTTTTGTCACGAGATTTGAAAGCAAGGAACATGGCATCCAGCCTAACCTAGCAGCTGATGAAGTTATCGAAATCCATGTTCCCTCTCTCATCTACATAGCGCCGGATGTTCAAGTCATAGAGATGCTCATTCAGGTGGAATCCTGCTGCCTCAAAGGCCCCTGGGAGTTCATGGCTACCAATGGTCCCTGATCCGTCAGCATCAAAGCGTTTATATAGCCTGCCACGTTTTAATGTTGTTCCAGACGTACTTGAACTCCTCAAAGCCCAGCTTACCTGTGGTGTCACTATCCATAACAGGCACCATTCTCGGACAAGTGTCAAAGCCAAAACCATCAGTTTTCAGATCCGGGTGTCGGGTCACGATCTTGTTGAAGATATTCATGAGTTCTGAGGCGCTGACCTCCATGTCATCTCCAGCCAGCTGAACAAAAAGTTGCCTGAACTGACTGACCTCCTCACTCTCATTAGCCTCAGTATTAGAGTAATGTCTCCGTGGGGGCGGGGGCTCCGGGTTGTACTTCGCAGCAGCTTAGCTGACTGCGCTAATGACTCCGCCCAGGATGCACATGGCAGTTCCACCGCCTCTGCCACCTCCTCCCAATCCTATGCCTCCACCGCTGCCACCAGGAGCTCCTCTGATCAGGCCTCGGAACACATTCCCCGCGCCCCCGCCCAGACCCCCGCCTCCCACCACCCCCGCCGCCGCCGCCCCTCAAGAACGAATTCTCCAAGAACGTGATTGCAAGCTGAGTCGGATACAGCGGTCCACGGTCTTGCTCTCCTGCTGCCGGGCCTCCGGCTGTGTCCGATATTTAGCTATTTTCTAGATAAGTGTCCCCAGGCAGAGATGCACAGTGACTAGATAATCTTTTGCTTCCATTGTTTTACATTTTACCTACAGTACTCCTCACAGACCAACATTCTCTCAGGAAGGAGAACACACAGTAGATCCATCCAATGAGCATCTCCTGCTTTTCTGAGCTATTCATCTGTAGAAAGGAGAGGACACTTGTAAGAAGCGTCTTCATGCCAGGCAGCCACAGGAGACTCCCAATGTAAGGGAATGGAGTGACTTACAGCAGGGGCAGAGTTCATTCTGCACGGATGGGCCAAATCCTCCAGCATTTCTGGTTCATTTTCTCTACATCCAGATTTGGACGAGGCTCTGAACAGAGCATAGGGGCTCTGGATCACTAGCTTACAGAAGATATGCCCTGATCTCTCTTCCATACACAGTTTTTTTTTTAAGTCAGTCTGATATAAACTTACATCAGACTAGCTTGAAGCCAGCTATGTAGCTGAGGCTAGCCTGAATCCTTATCCTGATTCTACCACCCCTGAATTCTGAGAGTGGAGGTGTGGACCACCACAGCCAGCAGTGAAACAAGTTTCTGTGTAACTGCATTCTTTTGTTCTCTGTTAAAAAGAAATTGGTACTGGAAGCTACTGATTGAAATAGGAAGTATGATTTCAAAGGCCATTCAAATCCTTGCTGGAGGCTGGCTGGGCCTGATATGTTGCTCTCTTCACATGGAGAGAAGAGGCAGGAGGGTCAGAAGTATACAGCCTGTCTTACTGCAGAAGCAGCCGATACAGGACATCCTGTCTCAACAGCAACAAAGAGCCCCAGAGGAGTCCGCATAGAGACTGATTCCCTGCCTGAGGTCACTGTCTGACCTCTTGGGCACTGAGTGCTCTGCCAAGCTGGTTCCGTGTGTCCACACAGTGACCAAAATGGGCAAGCACCCATCCCAGACCATCAGGCTGTCTCCAAGGTGACGCCGAATACTCTTGTTTCCTCATAGAAAGATATTTGAGAAGTTGTTTTTAAACCATGTTTGCTGGTATGAGAAGATAAGGCAGGAGATTTGCAAGTTTGACCAACCCTGATCTGAAGAATAAGAGGCCACCTCCCCTCAAGAAACTCTGAGTTGTCCATACTCCTCTTAACCCAATATCCTCAAATCTGAAGTAGGTGGATAGAGTTGATTATCAGCCAGGGTAGGCTACAAAGTAAGACCCTCTGGAAATACACCAGCTTACAAAATGAACAAATGAATGTGTTGATTAAAGTGAACTGGAGATGTATCTCAGTGCTTCGATGCTTGCTTGGCATGCATGATGATGCCCTGGGGCTCTCTCCCCAGCCTCACATGCTGTGAAAGGAATGTGAAACTTTCAAACATGATGGTTCAGCTCAGTGGAGGAGCATCAGCATAGCTCACATCTAGGTCCCTGGTCTTTCACCATGGGTAGACTAAGGATATGAGGAATTTCTACAGGTAAAGTACTTGTAGGTATAGAATCCCAATAAATCAGGTGTCTATTTCACATAATCAAAATATTTGAAATCACCTTTAACTTTCCATTCTCAAGATTTTTTTTGTTTTCATTTGGGGTGTGTGTGTGTGTGTGTGTGTGTGTGTGTGTGTTTCTTTAGTTTCTCCCACTATATAGAACTATTAAGCAATACCCAAGGTCTCATCCTTCATCTTGAAGAGGGCTGAGTAACTTCACCTAATTGATTTCTTTTTTAACATGTTTAATGATCTGGATTAGGTCTAAGAATGACACAACTCTGGGTTTTACAGTGCATCCCTGTAATTCAATCACTCAGTAACTCCAGTTATCCTAGGCACAAAGCCACCTGAGAAACTGATTCAGATGCCAAGTGTCTGAGAAGCAGTAAGTGACACTTTTACAAGCAAGACAAGTGCCCTACCTTAGAGTTAAGCCCAACATTTTATAATGTTTTGTTGTTGTTGTTGTTGGTTATTGCTGCTTTTTGTTCCCTGGTGCTCTTAATGACCTGGGATGCTTCATCACCATCTGAGGGCTCCATGTGGGTATAATACAGCCACTTTCCAGACACATAATGTTGAACCTTTATATTTCCCATGGAAATATCCCCTTTCTCATTGCAAACCTCAGTGGCCCCGTCATTAGAATAAATGGTGGTTGTTTTATGACTGTGCTTGGGACAGTGTGTTAAGGGGGTTTGGCTGTAAATCTGATGCCTTGAATTGGAGCCTTAGAAGAACTACTACATGGTAGAAGGAAGTAATCCCCTCCTGCAAATTTTTCTCTTACCTCCACATGTAAACTCCCTGTTTCAGTTTGGGTTTTGTTGCTGTGAAGAGACACCATGACCACAGAAACTCTTATAAAGGCAAGCATTAAATGGAGTTGGCTTACAGTTTCAGAGGTTTAATCCATTATCTTCATAGTTAGAAATATGGCAGAGTGCAGGCAGGCATGGTGCTATAGAAGGAGTGAAGAGTTCTATATCTTGATCAGAAAGCATCAGAGGAGACTGGGCCACACTGGACATAGCTTAGAGCATAGGAGACCTCAAAGCCCACAGTGACACACTTTGTCCAGCAAGGCCACGCCTACTCCAACAGGCCACACCTCCTAATAGTGTCACTCCCTGGGGGCCAACCATTTAAACACATGAGTTTATGGTGGCTATTCCTATGCAAACCACCACATCCCCTATACAAGTAAATTATGCAAAACCTAGCCATAGAT
Organism: Mastomys coucha; assembly: GCF_008632895.1. Classification (NCBI taxonomy): domain Eukaryota; kingdom Metazoa; phylum Chordata; class Mammalia; order Rodentia; family Muridae; genus Mastomys; species Mastomys coucha. Next base: position 88,115,926 of record NW_022196905.1, read on the forward strand.
GAAAGAGTCAAAATAAAAAAAAAAAAATGCCAAGGCATCCTGGCCGTCAGAATGCTCTGGACTTGCTGTGTGCTGTAAAGTGAGGTTCTCTGGTTAAGGCAGAGGGCTGCTTTTGTATCAATAAGATGAAGAAAGACAGTTTAGTGCCGTGTCAACTTAGCCTTCAAAATTATTTGTTATACTTTGCTGCATTAAAATCATTACTTTTGGTGATTCTTCTTCAACTTTTTTGTACAAATATGTAGTAATCCAAAATACTCTACACATTCACTATGTTTCTCCACCAAGCTGTCAAGAACAATCTCCAAGTCAGTAAATAGAGTTAAATACTTAAAACAGGATGGCATAAACATCGCATAATTAAAAGTTATTCCCCATATAATGAAATCTTTGCTGCTCAGTTTTAGCTCTTGTAGCCATTTCAATGAAATGTTATATCCTGATAATAATTTTGTAAGTAGTTTTATTGATAGGATGTACATCAGAGCAAGAAAATCCTATCGAATCAAGAAACTCAGGTTCAGAGGGCAAGAAACTTATCTGAGGCCAGATTCAAACCCTACCTCTTGCCAACAGTCATAAAATGTCCATGATCCCCTGTCAGCCGCTGTTCTGCTAGTTCTGTTAGTTAACAAGGAAGGAGTCTCCATTGTTAGTATGATGGATACATTGTTTCAGAATAATGTTTCCACTCAGGCAGTAAATCATTATATAATTTCATTCTGTCACTCTTCGTAAATATGGTTCTTAAATGTCAGGGACATTTTCTTGGCAGAATGAATACAAAATATTTTACAGTACAGAATTGAGCTCCTGGAACGTCAGGGTCTTTGTTTCTTCCTCTTTTTCGTTTTCAATTCATCCCTCCATACTCTCCAAAGACAATATTTGAATGGTCTACCAGTCTAGCTTGCAACATGGGAATGTAACAACACTGAACAACAGTGAAGAAGAGAAATAGATGTCATGTTATAGAAACAAGACTGAATGTATAACAAGGCTACCAGAGATGAGTGTCAGGGCCGTTTGGAGGGTGGCATAGCATGGTCGCATAGCATGTATTATTGAATTAGACTTGATTGATTTGTAGATATTCAGCTAGCAAGAAAGGCTTTATATTTATAGTCAAAGAGTTTTGGGTAGAAGGGTTCAGTGTTCTGAAAAATGATTGATGAGGTCAGAAGTCTTTACCCTGAGATTGACAGAAGCTGCAATTGGATGTGAGGACCATGTCACAGAAGGCCTACCTCCTGTCACACAGGAAGTTCCTGTGCCTCTTGAGTTACTGTAAGCTAGATGAGAGATGAGGGCCTCCATCTTGGTACTGAGCCATGATGTATGTGACAGATACAAAGATTAGAACGATGCCAGCTGAACCTTATCCAGGGTCCCAGTTCTGTTGAGCTTCAAACTAATTGGGAGACAACTGACAACTAAGAGATGGGGAAATTGAAAGTTAGCCAGTTTCTTCTCTGACTTAAGATTTCCTGAGATTAAAATTTAAGTGACCCAGGGGCAATCCAAGATTTTTAAGGGCCCTGCTAATGACTGTGGATTTAGGTTTCCATATAGGATAGTATGAGACCAATCAAAACTTAAAAACCACTTGGGGGGTGGGGGGGGGGTCACATGGTCATGGGCAGACATGGAAGGACTGGGACGTGAGGGTAATCAGAGTACATGGTGTGAAATTCTCAGAATCAGTAAAATGTTATGTTGAAAAAGACCTGACACAACACAAATCTAAAAGATTAAAATAAAATTCAAGGGGCTGAAGAGATGGGTCAGTAATTACGGGTGTGTGCTACTCTTGCAGAGGGTACAAGCTCCATTGCTAGCACCATAGCAGCTCACAATCGCTTGTAGTTTTAGCTCTGAAGATCCAAAAAGCACCTGCCCCCCGCCTACATACACACACAGAGAAACAGGAGACCGAGTAGAAGAGAAATATTAATAAAATAAAAGGAAAGTTTGAATTCTTGTCACCCTTAATGAAAGAGGCTAGGAAGATTTTTGTCTCTAATTTGTATTCAATGCAAAGGCACTGTGATGGTTTGTTTATGCTCAGCCCAGGAGTAGAAGGTGTGGCCCTATTGGAGAAGGTGTGGCCTTATTGGAGAAGGTGTTGCCTTGTAGGAGTAGGTGTGTCACTATGGGTGTGGGCTTTAAGACCCTCATTCTAGCTGCCTGGAAGCCAGTATTCTGCTAGCAGCCTTCAGATGAAGATGTAGAACTCCCAGCTTCTCCTGCACCATGCCTGCCTGGATGCTGCCATGTTCCCACCTTGATAATAATGGACTGAACCACTGAACTTGTAAGCCAGCACCAATTAAATGTTGTCCTTATAAGAGTTGCCTTGGTCATGGTATCTGTTCACAGCAGTAAAACCCTAAGACAGATACCTATATTAAATGATGATTTCTGTATTAATTGCAACAATATAGAAATTGAAATATGTTTGTTTTGAAGACAAATAGTACAGAAGTATATCTTCTGAAGTTTTCCTGTACCTTCTTTTCATGTAACTTTATCATAAAGTAGAAGACTGTCCATATCTGCAGATCTCTGGCTAGTTGACATAGATTCTGTTCGTGTTGCTGTGATAAAGTACTCTGAGAAAGTAACTTAAAAGTTTACTTTGATTCACATTTGAGTCAACCATCATGGAGACATCACAGCAGGAGCTTGAGGCAGCCAGTCACCTTTCATTCACTGTCAGGAAACAGACAGTAATAAATGCATGTACTCAGCTCACACCCCCCTTTCTATACAGTTCAGGATCCCAGCCTAATGGGATAGTGGAATGGTGCCACCTAGCATGGGTGGGCCTTTTCACCTCAATTAACCTAGGCAAAATAATTTCCCTCAGGCATTCCCGGAGGTTTATCCCAGATGATTCTAGGTCACACCAAGTTGACAATGGAGATTAATCATCACACAAATTTCAAAGGAATTCCAAGTGAATGATTTCCAATTGAGAAAGGGGGCAGGAAATGGACTAGCTGGTCCATGTAAACAGAGATAAATGTTATGTGAGAATATTTCTCAATTCATGAAGCTGTCAGTAGGGATCAAAATGTACCTGAAGCTATTACATGTTGTAAGGGGCAAGGAAGGATTATCTCCTAGAGACTTGAGAGAGCATGGTCCTACTGTTACACTGACTTTAGACTTCTTGACTCCATAATAATACAAGAATACATTTCTGTCTGGTTTCTGGTAATTTGCTTATGGAGGAGGACCTAGGACAGTGGTATACCCCATCATGAATTATAGGCAGACTATAGATGATTATTGGCATACATTCCAATGATTAAAATGTTCACATGTAGGTAGCTGGAAGAAAATAACCAATAGGTGCCCTATACTGGACATTTGAGAAATCCAGTGGAATTCTAGCCATGGTGCTGTGTAGTTAGGTGTCTCTTGCTAAGTGTGATTAATGTGTTAGAAAGATAACACGTTGAAAGTGTTTAATTTGAGATTGAAAATCTAAGCATGAAAACCAGAACCCTTCTTGGTAGGTGCAGAGAACACAAGACAAAACCATAGATTTGCTCAGAGGTGTTCTGAGACTCCAAACGGTGTTTGATTCCCAGCTACGCAGAGTTTAGCTAAGCCAAGGTCAGAGTCCTGGTTGGAACAGAGCAGTGTTGTGTTCAAGTCACCAAGTCCCCCAGAACTCTGGGTAGAGCTTGCCCAGCGCTCCCTTAGGGTTGTGGTGTCCCTTTGCTTAGGAGAGCTCAGACTCCTTGCTCACACCTTCTATCTTCCACCTCCCCCACATTCCCTCCCATATTCCAGCCACAACATAACAGGCTTGGGGGTGTGCTAGTCTTGATTAGGAAGGAAAGAGACTTCTCCAAAGTAGTTACAGACATTTCTCAGGTGATAAAGATGCTGCATGAAGTGTGCATAAGCCACAGTTGGAGAATCTCAGACTGCTAAAGTTTTGGAGTAAGGTCAATATGAGTGTTAATATGAAATACCATAGGGTTATGCAGCCAGGAACTCCCCCATACTTAAGTTAAATCAGAGGTCACAAGTCATTAGATTGGATGGGGCCAGTGGTAATCTATTGTTATATGGAAAGTCATTTCAGAATCAAGCTTGAATGGAGCATTAAGCAAGCAACAAAGGCAATGTCTCCAACCTCTAAGTTATTCCTTCCTGTCACACTCATGTCTTTCTGGCCTGATGGAATAAGATCAAACAGACATCCTTACTTGAGAGTTCCAGCTAGCCTAAACTGCCCCACAGGATAACCTGGAGTGGACACTTTTTATTAGAACTATTAGTATTTATTAGTAGTGTGCAGGTGCAGCATCAGATTCCCCTCGCAGTTGTGTGGTAGCTGTCTCTGCAGTCTAGAAGTAACCATGAGATCTGGGGGATACCTGTACAGGCCTAGGACATATGACAGTAAAGGACATCCATCTATATTCTAGAACAGCAGAAACCATGTGACAATACCTAATAATAGAGACCAGTAAACACAACACTAGAGTCAGAGTGATCGCTGCTGGAAGAGGCCTGAGCTCTGAGAACATCCTGTAGAATGGAATGCGAATCCATTCTGTAAATAATATCATAGCCACTTTGTGGTCATATAACCTACGTACTGATACTTAAGATGTCTTCTTAATATAGAAGAAAGGATGAGATTAAATTGCAAATCCAGAGGCCCATCATGTCAGTAAAGTTAACAGTGGAATCGGGTATCCTAATATACTTGCTTCCTTCACTCTCTTTACTTCTGTCTAGGTAGCATGTCTTTCCACTACACTGAATTTTGCAGTCACCTTTTCTAGGCTCCTGATTGTCTTCTAAACAGGGACTTTACCTCATTCCTTGGATTCCTAACAGTGTATTTAACCCAATGTCTTTAAGAGTACCCTTAAATAAGTGTGCTTTTTCTTCCCTAGGCCCACCCCAGAATTAGATGTCCTCAAAATCTAAACATAAAACATTTTCCACCCCCACCATGCAAATCAACATCCTCAAAATGTAAAGTCAAGTGTAATTTCCTAATTCTCCCAGTACTTACTGGTTAACCTCTTTATGGACAAAGCATACACACAGATGCCTGATGCTGCTCTTTACTCTAGATGTCAGCCTAGAAGTTGGAGAAAGGAGAGTGAGTCCTCTGAAATAGAGGAACTTCTATTTTGTAGAAGAGATACTTCTTCAGCATATTTCAGCACAAGGGGGAAACTAACCTTTCTAGAGATGGTAAGCCACCTCTGCAAACCTGAAAGGTCTAGAGGCATTAATATCTTCAGGGGCACCCATTCATGTCTAGCTCCCTTGTTTTAAGTTTTTAGATTTTCCCTAGTGTCTTGACTTTCATATCTAAAAGAAAAACAAAAACAAAAACAAAAACAAAAACACAAAAAACAAAATGAAAAAACTACCTTGAAACAACACTCCAAAGTCTCCCCAGCCCTGTGATTTAGTGAAGTGTGTACATTGGTGCTTAGTCATGTTTGCCTTTATACTACAGAAGTATGGGACTTCTGATAAGCAACCATGAAAGCTCGATGACTTAATTGTTCCTTAACTACTTGTTATCAGCCATGGTTCCTTGTCATCCCACTGTAGGGCATCAATACAAGATCTCAGTGGTCAATTCTGCTATTTCTGTTGGCTTTGTCCTCTTAAACTTCTTCCACCGCACCCTAGATTGTCAAAGTCTACATTATTGCACTTGACGTATCCCCCCTTTTCCCCCTCAGAAAGCGTTGTCAGGGTCCCTTTGGTGACTAAATCAGTACCTTATAATATATTCTGCTGTGCCCCTCTCTAGCAAGGACAGTGTTCTCTTTGCTCACTGGATGGTGTATAAGCCAAGTCCAAATACCTGTATTATCATGTTTATGTTTCCCTCAGACCACTTCTCATACCACAAGAGAAGCAAATGCCAGGGCATATGCTTTTCTTTAATATTCTTACATTAACTTTTCTTACATGTTTAATTGTATCAGAAAAAAACAAAGGTACTTCTATGAATCACTTGCAACATGTGACTAAATTCCTGTGGAAAGAAATGTTGAATAGAAACTTCTTAAGATGGCTGCAGTTCAGACAAGGACATTGTTGGAGTCTTGGATAACTTTACTTCCCTGCTCAGAGTGAGAACAGGCCAACAGATATTTGTTTTAGATAGTAGGGACAAGCTCAAACATTGTTGGCTTTGAGGGAATCTCAACCCCCGACGTATATATATTTTAAGAGCAAACTAAGTCGTTTATGGAATTAATTACACAGTGGGTTTGCTTTTAATCACCACCTGGCATCTCTTTAGAATTCTTGGTTTGTTTTGAACTTAATCAGACAATAACAAACTGTTGTTATAAATCACATTCTATGTTACTGTTTTATATTAAATAATTAGAGCCATTCGAGTGATAGCAGATGAGCTAATTGCAGTTGGAAAGCATTCCTCTTTGGACAAACTCTAAATCAATTGTGTTTTGTAATTATTGTTTATTTGCTCATCAAGTCCTGAGGGCTAGTTAAAGAGCATTTTTATTTTGGTTTTTGAGAAATATGCACCAAAGTATGAAATCAGCAGTATTGCTGTCAAAGGCACATGGTATCAAAATAACTTGCCAATTTGTAAATGTCCTTCATGTGACTTTACAAGCCAATTGTCTCTTGGCTGACTGTCAAGAAATATATCAGTTACTTCTGCTCAGAAAATGTCTCTTTCTAAGATATTAAACTTTATACTGCAGAAAAATCCATAAGTTTGATCATAATTCATAGGATTTTAACTCAAGATCATTAATCAAGTTGTATAGACATGAAATTTTTAAATGAATATAATTTGGCGAGTGAAGTGGTTACTGCTACAAATACAATTCTAATTCATATTGTATTTTGATACTGTTACACATAGGAAAGAAGTGTTTGGATTTGCATTTCAACTTATTTGATTTAGGGATTCTGTTTGGTTAAATCTTGGAGGCATCTCTGGGAGACCTTTCCTAGCATAACCATTATCATTGCCAATGACCCAGGTTTGGAGATATATCCAAATTCTGCTACCCCATAAAAATCACATTACAATCATCTGTGATGTCACAAATGAGTCATGGTAACTGTGCAAAGACATTTCTGCATTATCTCCAAGATTTGACATAAACAAGAAAGAGCAGTTTGATAGTGAGGATGAATCCATTAGGAGAAGAAATGGAATCATGAGTTAATAACCAGTTTTCCGTTTGGTGCTACAATAGCATTGGTATCATCTTAGACTTCTAGAGTGATAGCAAAATTGAAGCATCTTTTTCATGACTCTCTAAGTGATAAAGCAACCAAGGAGAAGCTCTCCTCCAAGGAGAGACAGAAAGAAGGGCTCTGGGGACCAAGAAAGAGGGAATGGAAAAATCTAAAAAGCATGGAGAAGTAGAAAAGTGTCTCAGAAACACGTATAATGGCATCCATAACTCCAACTCCAGCTTCCCAGCAGGAAGAAATCGATTGTCATTATAAGCTTTCAGTCATATAGAGGGATTTGCTATAAAAGTGCCTGTCCTGTATAATAAGCTAGCTCCAGATAATTCTGTTGCATTGTTCACTATGTGAGTCCTATAACTACATGTCATTTGAGAAGGGACCTATTAAGAAATAAACTATGTTGAAGATGTTGAAGATGAAGAAACATAGAATTACAATCTAGTGTTCTCAGGGATACTCTACCACAGTGACTGGGTAGAAGATGGCCATGGGAAACATACATGTAGAAAGTCAGTCTGTTATAAATCCACTAAAAACTATAAGCAGTGAAGGGTTTGGCTTGTGGGGATATAGTGGTGGCAGCCCTGAATGTAGTTGCCTGTGAGGAGCTGAGCCTAAGACCATTGAGAGTTGTCCAGTGCATGGCTAGTCCTCATGATGCCTCGACCTCTGACATAGACTCCAGTATTTTGTTTCCCTCAGATACAAGGGCATGATCCAGCATTCAGCAGGTTAGTCATTGGCCATGTCTCCGGGTACATTGACTGCGAAGAATATGGAAGAAGTTAGTGCTTGTCTTGTCCATATATCACCAAGTCACGAAGCTCTTTAGCGTTAATGTCTCCAGATTTATAGGACAGTTGCTTATAGAGTAAATCTGTTCCTGTCATGAACAACAGACTCTTACCTGAAACTGCAAGAAATATAGATCACAACTCCATCTATATACCACATCAATCCAGTGCACTCTTCTCTTTAGTAGTTTAGCCCACTGTGCCTCAAGTTGCGAATATCTTTCTTTCTTTCACACAGGAATAATTAACATAAATGGAGAAGTTGAGTATGTATAGTCTATCCACTGAAATAAAAATGTCTCAAATTACAGATGCTCAAGTACAGGAGGCACTTATAGAACCATAAGCAGGAGCAACTAGAAAAGAAGCTCTTGATGTCATATTAGAGATAAATCACTAAAATACAGAACAAGTACTATTAAAAGCAGAAATCAAGAAGTACCAAACATATATAAAAGCAAATTTGTCAGAGGAACAGAGGATTTCTCAGGAGAAACTCCTAAGCACAAAAAGTTGGGGAATGATGTATTTCAAGACCTCAAAGAAAATAACTGCCAACCTAGACTACCATATCCAGATAAGCTATCCTTCAGAATCAGAGGAAAAATAAAAAAGACCTCTGAACCCCAATAAATTAAAGGAACTCATAGCCATTACAGCATTACATCATGACAGAAGATAGTGAAAGAAATTCTGGATGCACTAGATGATTCAAAACAAACATTCATGGGAACACAGGAAGTAATCAATCTCTTTAGAAGAGCAGATAAAAGCAAATGAGAGCAGGAAAGAATTACACAATAAACCACCAGATTTCTAAGATGAATAAGGAGAAAGACACAAAAACGGATTTTTCAAAACTACAAAAGAAAGACATTAAAATACAAGGAACTAGTATATACCTTTTAATAACAATACTGGATAATATAGATGATTAAATTTTCCCAATTAAGAGATAAAGATTGGCATATTGGATTTAAACATAAAAAAACAAGACTCACCAAATTATCAGTAGAGTGATGTTCTTACAACATATATAGACATAGAAAATGAAGATATAAAAATAATGGAATATTAAGCAAATGAAATCTGACATCACTCTACCTTTACCCAAGAAAACAGAGTTGAAGAAAAAACTACTCAAAAACTACTACATAAGGACATCACATGTTGATGAAAGATTTGACTGAGAATATGGACACGGAGCATTCACAGAACTCAACTTTATGAAACAAAGGAAAAACTTCAGTTTTTCTCTCTTACTGGTAAGTCATCCAGAGTCAAACAGTCAAGCTATGTGAAGTCAAAGCTGTAAGAGTTAAGTTGTACTATATATAAAAAGAACTAATTGATATCATCAGAATATTCCATTCAAGGGCTACAGAATACACATTCCTGTCATCAGCACATGGAACTTTATTCAACATAGATCACATTTTAGGAATAAGTCTTAACATGCATGAAGTTGTTTCCCCTTTTTTGTATTATCAGATTGTAACAGTACAAAACTAGAAATCAACAACAGAAATTATACAAACACATGGAGATTGGATTGATATACTTTGTTTTAACAATGGATCATCAGGGCAATCATGGGGAAATGGAGACTTTCTAGAATTAAATGAAAATGGAAGTTCAACTTATATTCTATAGAAATAAGTGAAGTCAGTTTTAAAAAGGAAGCGTATAGCTCTAGGTGCTGTGCTAGCTAATTTTACATCAACTTGACAAGAGCTAGTCATTTTGGAAGAGTCATCTTGAATTGGGAAAATGACCCTAACAGATTGGCCTGTGGACAGCCTATTTTCTTGATTGATAATTGACATGGGAGGCCCAACCCAATGTGAGCTGTGCCATCCATGGGCAGGTGGTCCTGGGGTGGGTAAGAAAGCAGGCTGAGCAAAGCAAGAACTACTCAGCAAGTGCAACACCCCACCCCACCCCCATCATCTCTGCATCAGCTCCTGTCTCCAGGTTCCTGCCCAGAATTCCTGCTCTCACTTCCCTGGATGGTGGACTTAAAAGTTCAAAAGTGAAATAAACCCTTTCCTCCTCAAGCAGCTATTGTGCATGTTTCATTACAGCAATAGAAAACTAAAACAGGACCTACATTATTTTTTTAAGGTAAATAACTCTCAATTTAATGGTGCATATACAGGTTTTATAATAACATGATTTTATAAGAACTCAAAATTCATAGAAGGAAAGAACAAAAATCAGAGCAGAAATGGAAACCAAAGGAACAATTCAGAGACCTAGCTCTGGTCACACAACTCCTGCTCCAGCTCTCAGACCTCATCAAAGAGGCTTCTTTTCACAGCACAAAGCTTATAGGAGTCCACAACTACTTAAGATGCAGAGGACCACCGGCCATGGGGTGCTCAACCCCTGACTGATACATCTACAATACAACCTCTATACCGGCCATGGGTGCTCAACCCCTGACTGGTATGTCTACGATACAACCTCTATACCTAATGCAACATGGAAGAAAAAGAGGCTGGTAAAAACCCAGGGTACTAGGGTATCTGGTGTGAAATAGATCCTTTCCATATGAAAGGGAAGATGCACTCACGGAAACCTCAACAACCTGGTTGCTTAAATAAGACCTGCTCAATGACACTAGTTGGCATGCTAACATAGATGGAAGAAAATCTCACAAGACTCCATCCCTAGGTGAAAAGCTATAAGTAATTAATAGTTGCTGAGAAAGGGAGCTTCCGTCTCCTCCAGGGACCAGCCCTCTAATAGGTTATTCAATATTAGGGCCTATCCCTAAACACATACACATGCAAGAAATGGTCATTGGATTCATACATATCTATACATATGTGTACAACAATAATAATTAAGCCATGGGTTTGAGAAAGAGTGGCACACATGGGAGAAGCTAGAGGAGTAGATATGATGTAAATATGGTACTCATATATGATGTTCTCAATTTTTTTAAACTTAATACGTAACTAACATTAAAGATCAACAAATAAAGTCTTTTTTAAAAAAAAAAATCAGGATTGCAAACCCTTAGCTAAACTAACAACAGAGTAGGGAGGGAGCAAAAATTAATAACTCTAGAACCTCTAAGAGAAATATTACAAAGATGTCACTGAAATGCATGGGATCTCTAGGACATATTATGGAACATTATACACCAATGACCTGGGAAATCTAGAACAAGAAAAAATTGTAGGCATATATCACAATTGAGTCAAGGGGATGGTATAAAATGTTAAATTGTCAACAAAGAGATTGAGCTCCACTAAAAATCATGCCAGCATAAAATAAACTATACAAGTATAAATGTCCCCTACAGCAGTGACTGCATTCACAAATGGCCGAGGAAGTGCAAAGTGCTACAGGAGCTGTTCAGACCTCGCTGCAGAGCAAGACCAACATTTGGGACATGTAGGTTTCAGTTTTGCTTCCTGGATTCCAAGAAGGGGATGCCAAGGGATATCAACATCAGAGAAGAATCATCAACAGAGAAACAAGAAATGAAGAGCAAGAGTCAGCGAAAGCTGCCTGCAATTGGTGAAGTACAAAAATGTGGAGTGATCAATTCACAGTGCATGTAATGTGGAACATTTGCTTGTAGCTGGAAGTCATTGTCCCCTTCTCTATTTGACAAAACAAATACTGTGAGAAGAAAGTAACTTGATAGCTATAAGCTAAGGTTGTTAGTCAAGCCTAACTTCAACAACTTTATAAATTATGAGAGAAGGCTTACCCAGAATATTTCCTGTTAGAGCTACAGATATGTCTCAGATGTTAAGAGTACTGGCTCTTCTTCCAGAGGACCTAGGTTTGATTCCCACCACCCACAATCATCTGGGTACTACCAGTTCCAGAGCATCTGATGTCTCCTTCTAGACTCTACCTGGTATGAGTACCAGGTATACATGTTGTACACCAGATGTGTTTGTAGACAAAACGCCCATCACATTAAATAAAACATGTTAACTATTTCCTCACTGACATTTAATTTAGTACACGTATTGACTGAGATCTCATGCTATCCAGCCAGAGTGGTGCTTTCCTCCTACAAAAAGACCAATCTTTTGGTACTGGATGGATGTTTAATGTCTTCTTATAGCAAGAGTCTCAATGTTTAAGGGCTCTGAGTTTCTCTTAGGCAAAGTTCCAGAAGACACCATTACTCTGCTCTTATCAGTGGAGGAAGAATTATGATGATTACTCAGGGGACACAAAGACCTTCCAAACAAGAACCACCCAAAGCCTTTCATAAGAGGCTTTCTAGAACAGACACTTAGGGGTGCAATGGGCAATGCCGTCTATGTTTGTAGAGCAAGAAGAATAATGGATGTCATTATCCTGTTCTCCTCATAGTGTCCTTTGATGAAAGCTGAAGGCATAATGACAAACAGCCCAGCAAATGTGATCATGTGTGAGGCTAAGAGAAGATTAGCCAGGTCATAGTGTCCTCTCCAATCTGACAATGGAGTGTGGGACAAAAGAACTGGATATGCTATATGACCTTCCGTCAAGTCTTCACAGCGTCACTCTTTTCAATTATTCTTTTGGAAAGGGGCAGCAGATGATTCAATTCCATCTCTAAGAAGACTGAAAAGAAAAAAAAAAGGATAGAATGTGTTAATACCAACATTACTGTCATTAAACAGCTCTACCTGGTAGAGAATCTTCATCTCTTTTGCCTGGAGTAAATTTGGTCTCTCTCTGTCTCTCTCTGTCTCTCTCTGTCTCTCTCTGTCTCTCTGTCTCTCTCTGTCTCTCTCTGTCTCTGTCTCTCTCTCTCTGTCTCTGTCTCTCTCTCTCTCTCTCTCTCTCTCTCTCTCGTGATATGCATTGTTACTGCTTGTAAAATACAAGTAAGATTGAATGGTTTGAACAATATAATTTATTTTCTCAAGACTTAGGAGCCTGGAAGTCCAAAGTTCGAGTTCCTACTGTGCAGGATTCTGTTGACTCATCATTTGTACATTGTCACCTTCTTGATCTGTCCCCACATGCTTTCCTCTGTGCATAAATGAGGTCTTCCATTCCTTTTCCTTAATGGGACCATCAACCCTATCTGATTAGGTTCCTATACCTATATCACTTGATCTTAATTATCTCCCCAAAGTCCCTGTTTCCAAGTAGAGATTGGGTTTCATGTAATATTTGTTTATGTGTGTGGAGTGTGGAGATTGACCTTTTTTTCTGCAATAGGTTGTTCTTCCCACATCTAGAAACATTCCTTGGCAGTTTTGCTGTACTTCTAGAGGTTGCAACTTTGGTTCTACAGATTGTGCCTATCCTGTGATATCCAAGTATTTCTGCCAAAGGAATAGAGATATTTTCTTTAATGTTCCCAAGAGAATTTCTAAGCATAGTCGGTGAATCCATAGCTCCCAGACAATGTTGCAGGTGAGAGACAAATTCTCTTTCCAGGACCTCATGTACCTTTTAGGCCCAGGAATGAGAATTGGGAGAAGATGGGTTTTATGGGGTCCACTGGCTTAAGGCTATGATGAGAATTTTGGTTTCTGTTTGCTGTCTTTGACAGAGATATTGAATATGTCACTTGGCAAAGTAAATATTATGCTCACTGTATTTCCATCTGCTAAGTGGATTAATAACTCAACAGGAGATATTTATATTAATATGGAGTCATTCATCAGAAACTTAAAACTTCATAGCTAGAGGTATAAGTCAGGGTAGAATGTTTATCTAATAAGTATGAAACCGTGGGTTCAATACCTCAGCAATGAAACCATGAAAGTTAAAAACAATATCCTACAATCCAAGATCCAGAAAGAGTGTCCCTCTTTAGAGTTGGTTGGCTGAGCTTTGAGAGAGTGAAGGGTTTAGATTGGTCTACATGGTGATACTATCAGCTGATTCTCTAAGGTCTGTGCCTTGTAAGATAAGAGAGACCACAGGAATCACTCCAGCACTGGCTGGTGGTATAGGTGCAGAAAGCACATAATTCAAGCCAGGGATAAATTACACTGGCAGATCTGATGGTACCAAGTTCCATGCTTTGGCCACGAGATGGCAGTGTCTGATCATATAGCAGAGCTCCCAGGTTTTGAGCCACTTTGGCTTGGAGAGAGCCTTGACTAGAAAGCTTCTGAAAGAGCTTTTAAGAAAGGCAACCGAACAGAGATGGACTCAAGGAGCCAGACACACAGTTGCATTCTCTAGATACTGGGGTTAGGGGATATTTAGGAGGATGTTGGTGAGGCTTAGCAGTCATCAAAGATGATAAACAGAAAGGACTCAGAGAAGGAAGGAGATGCTGAGAGGCTAAATTTAAGTGAAGCCAAATTAGAACAACAAGTGAAGGTCTTCACAGGAAAATCAGTTCAGGAGATGAAGATAAAATCTGTCAGTGAGGAGTTGTAGAACCTCACTTCAGAGCAGTAGTGCCTATGAGTATGTTGCCTTCCCCTTCCTCTAAATGAAGACAGTGTTCCAGACTATGCTGAGCCATCATATTTGACAGCATGTGAGCAAGTCTAGATGGAGCATGCTCCTGTGGATCTGTGTTTTCTGGTTAAGGTATCTGACCTCTTAACCCTACAATGGGAGGGGCTGTGTTCTGGATTGGAGTACAGCTAAGACTTTCATAATCTTCTTTGGAGATGCTTGTTTTACCTAAAGTATATTACTTGGCTTAAATGAGCTACTTTGGCGTCTGCTAGATGTAAATGGGGAAGAGCCTGTCTCAATAAAAAGCATAGTATTTGCTGCAGAAAGACAGTCCAGGTCAATTCTATCAGCAAACTCTGTAAGTACTCCCATGCCTTATAAGATATAAAGGGTCATAAGCATCAGAAGTCAGGATTATCACCATGACAACGATGGTTCTAGGATACAAATCCTGTGAACTTTGTTGATTTGTTTAGTGTTCAAAATATCTCATTAGCAAAATACTTGCAGGAGGAAATATGGTGACAAAGTGTAGAGCAGAGACTGAAGGAAAGGCCATCAGAGACTGCCCCACCTGGGGATCCATCCTATATACAGCCACCAAACCTGAATGCTATTGCGGATACTGGGAAGTGCTTGCTGATGGAAGTCTGGTATGGTTGTCTCCTGAGAGGCTCTGCCAGAGGCGGAAGCTCAGAGCCAACCATTGGACTGAGCACTGGGGTCCCCAATGGAGGAGTTGGAGAACAGACTAAAGGAGCTGAAGGGTTTTGCAGCCCCATAGAGGGAGCAAGAGTGTTAACAGGCCAGACCCCCCGGAGCTCCCAGGGACCTGACCATTAAACAAAGAGGGAGCTGGGGGGGGGGTCTGGCTTGTTAACACTCTTGCTCCCTCCATGGGGCTACAAAACCCCCTTTTGTTTGGTGAGACTGGACCACCAAACAAAGAATACATAGAGAGGGACCCATGGAGCTGGCTGTATATGTGACAGAGGATGGCCTTGTTGGACACCTGCAAGAAGAGAGGCCTTTGGGCCTGAGGGTGTTCGATGCCCCAATGTAGGGGAATGCCAGAGTGAGAAGATGGGAGGGGGTGGGTGGGTGGGTGGGGGAGCACCTTCATAGAGGCAAAGGGAGGGGGGATAGGATAGAGGGTTTCTGAAAGGGAGACCTGGAAAGGGGAAAACATTTGAAATGTAAATAAAGAAAATATCCAATTAAAAAATATCTCACTAGCTCACCATAAATGTGTTTTGTACTTATTAAGCAGGTTTTTATATAATTTTATATAATTCTAATTGGTAATATGTGCCAAGGATTATGTATATCATTGACAAGCCCTAACTGAAGAAACAAGAAAATGATTTGCCTACTATAGCTGCTGAGTATACCCACCTACAAAATGTGGATTTCTCTAGAAGCCTGTCCTAAATGTACAGCATCCGTTGTGGACTTTATTTTTCATATCAAGAAGATCCGTGTTGCCCTCCTTAAAGATGGGTGATATTCATGCTTCAGAATAAGATAGATTAAGTGAAAAGACCAGAGAGAAGCCTAAAATATGCAGAAAATCAAACCATAGGACAAGCCAGAATCCAAGGTCATAAAGAACTCAGTTGTCACAGTATTAGGAACTAGAGAGGTTTGGGGGATGTCCCAGAGGTAACCATGGACAGTCCCATGTATCTGCCTGTGGCTATGCAAACAGGATTCCTGAAGGAAGGGCAGGGGCCTGGAAGAAAGGGGGGAATCAGATGGTGAGAGAAATAACCAGACCAAGTCAAAGTTCCTGATCAAGGTCCAATGTGCATTTTAGAATCTGAGAAATATATAGGCTGGGGAAAACCCATCCCCCAGTAAGCCAGGACCTTGTGGCCAAATTAGAGTCTTGTTGTTCTGTCCAGAAGGCAGGTGAAGCAGCTCAGCAGGGTGAAGCTCCTAGCAGGAACTTCTAGAGAGGCAGAAAAGTGGCAGAACAAAAGGGCTTTGTTTATCTCAGGAATTCCACCCAAGTGGGCTAGCTGCTTTGTGGCAAGGGTGAGGTCTGATTCAGCCTGCTTGAGGCTGGGGGAGGTCACAGTCCCATGATGGGACCAGAACACAGTCAAAGGTTTTCAGTGATCCTCATGTTAGTGTTCAACTTCACAGCATCTCAGTCTCAGGTGTCCATTCTTTAGCCTGCCAGACTGTGGGACTTCCAAGTTTCTTAAGATAAGGAAGCAGCTCACATCTAGATCAATGCATCTTTCTTTATATGCACTTGTTATAGTTTGGATATCCAATGTCCCTCAAAGGTCTATGTGTTAAGACTCTTGTTGCAGGATGGTGCTAGTGGAAGTCCATTGGCCCTGTATGGGGTGGGTCCTAGAGGGCTGTTCCTAGTCTTGTGCTTTCAAAGGGGATTATGAGGCTCCAGCTTGTCCTGCTTCAGTTTCTGGCCATGGAATAAGAATTCCTCAGAATATAGGAAGAACAACAACCCACAAACCACAAGAAACTCAAGAAGAAGGAAGACCAAAATGTGGACATTTCATTCCTTCTTAAAAGGGGGAACAAAATATCCATGGAAGGAGTTGCAGAGACTAACTATGGAGCAGAGACTGAAGGAAGGACAAGCCAGCCTCATATAGCTGTCTCATGAGAGGCTCTGACAGTACCCGACTAATACAGAAGTAGAGGCTCACAGCCATCCATTGAACTGAGTACACGGTCCCCAGTGAAGAAGTTAGAGAAAGGATCAAAGGAGCTGAAGGTTTTGCAGCCCCTTAGGACGAACAACAATATGAACTAACTAGTACCCTCAGAGCTCCCAGGGACTCAACCACCAACCAAGGACTGCACATGGATGGGTCTGATTGTTCAGACAGCATGTGTATGGTAGAGGATTGCAAAGTCTATCATCAATGGGAGGAGAGGCCCTTGGCCCTGTGAAGGTTCTGTGCCACAGTGTAGGGGAATGCCAGGGCCAGAAAGTGGGAGAGGGTAGGGTAGCAAGCAGGGGTCAGGGGGGAGGCAGCAGGGGTTTGTTCTTGTTGTTTTTTGTTTTGTTTTGTTTTTGGTCTGTCAGGGTTTTTTTGTTGTTGTTGTTGGTTTTTTTTTGTTTTTTTTTTAGGGGAAACTGGGAAAGGAGAAATCATATGGCATGTAAATAAAGAAAATATCTAATAAAAAAAAAGAAAAAAAAAGAATTCCTTCTCCTCTCTGGCATTGTTATCTACCCTATGCATCCTGGAAGCACTGAGAGAATTCCGTTCCTTACAACTCTGAGAAGCTTGTGATCTGTCCAGTTGGCATCTCCTGCTGGCCCTTCCTCCTTTCTTGTCTCCCTCTCTCCCTCACTCCTCTCTTTTTTACTCTTGTGTACACTTCCCTTCTGAAGAAATCCCAAATCCTCATGTCACAATCACTCTTAGGGAACTGTTACAGTCTGAACATCTATCTCCCCTTGAGCCCCAACTTAATATAGTACCCTAAATCCCCAAGATGATGATGTTAGGAGGCAGGGGTCTTGGGTGTTTAAGTCATGAGAGCTGAGTCTTTAGGAAAGAGATCAGAGCCAATGAATGTGAAGATAGAGCAGGAAGACAGCCATCTATGACTTAGGAACAGGGGACTCACCAGCAAGATCACCAGCATCTCAGTCTTCAGCATGGCGACAATAGATGTCTAAAAGCCACCCAACTTGTGACACTGTGTCACTGTATAATGGAACCCTGTTATAGGGATATGAACTAAGAACAGACCTTAGGTCTAAGAGTTCAGGTCATGAAGGAAAAAAATTTAAAAAACGGAGGAAAAAGTATACCAGAGCAAAACTGATCTTTGCATAGAGGGCCAGAGACAAAGACAATTGCTGATCGTGGGACCTTCAGTTCACTGTGTTTCAATTCCTCCCTTAGTGAAAGAACAAGAAAATTGCCCCTAACATATTTAAGCACTGTTATGAACTATCAGTTTATAGTGATGATTTTTCTGGTTTTCCTCGTGTGTGTGTGTGTGTGTGTGTGTGTGTGTGTGTGTGTGTGTGTGTTGTGTACACGTTCACATGTATGGCTGTGCATTTGGAGGCCTGAGGTTGATGCTGGGAAGCTTCCTCAACACTTTATTTCTTATTCATTGAGACAAGGCCTCAATCTGACACTGGGCAACACAAGCTAGTATGACTAGCTAGCTAGCATGTTCCCTGGATCCTCCATCTTACTTTCTGATCCCTAGACTCATAGGTAAGTCACCAATCAACCTGACATTTATATGGGATCTGGGGATCCAAACTTCTGTCCTTCTACTTACACACTGAGCACTTTAAACCCGGAGCCATTTTCCAGCCCTGTATTGTATCCTAATTTTTTGTTTTTTAATAACTGTACAGCTTGGTGTTGTTTCTTTGTCCGTCCTATAACTGTTCTTTCCTTATTTTTAAAAGGTAACCTTTATATCTAAACTTATGAAGAGCTCAGGAGATATAAGCTCTGGTTTAGAAGCTGTGGAGGATTTCCTTAGAAAATTGTCACTCTGTCACAGCCACAGAGAAACTCTGTGCAGATCCCCTTTGAAGAACAAACAGAGAAAGCAATTAGCTAATAGGTTGTCTCTGCAGTTAGAATATCAACTGGATATTCAGGCATAGTCTATATAGTTGGATTATGAGGGTCTGCCTGGCCATTTCTGCCCAATCAGGAACTTTGCTGTGCAATATTTGCTCCAGCTGTCCCTAGAGTTGAACAAGATATTATGCAATATGTAAGTTAGTCAAATGTCTTTTCAAACCCCAACCCCTTTATTTTTTATAGACTATGTCCCTCAACAAACCTCTAAATACTTTTTTTTTTGAGAAGGGAAGATAGGAGATAATTTATTCTGAGCCAAATTTGAGTGACCATGGTCTGGGACTATGGATTATTGTTGTCTTTCATGACATGCTCTACCTGTTATAATCACAGAGCAAAAGCATTCAATAAATCAATGCAAGTCACAGGATACATTAGTGTGGAACTAGGCATGTTAAAGGAAGTAAGAAATTTCTGTTGTAGGTTTCAGATGCTATCTAATGACATTCTCAGCATACTCAGCTTTGAGATTGATGGAAGCTAATAGTCTGCTCCATTTCAAAGGTTTCACCTCAGAGTCAACAGGATATTAGATCAGATCTAGAAGCAGGTGATCAATGGCCATTAAAGGAACTGAGGGTAGCCCAAGATAACATTGGCTCTTGATCTGTAGCATTCCATCTTCCCACAATCACCAAGGTTCCAATCCATCAGTAGATCTTCAGAATCTTAACACAGATGTGGGTTTTTTTTCCAGTGAACTTGAGTTAATAGTTTCACCAGTTGGACAAGCATCACATTTTGTACATGTGGAAGCCAAATGTTTCATACCCCATGATGCTAGACAGTAGGAAGACTCATTCCTAGGACTGATAAACAAGAATTATGAGCAGGCAAGAAAGTAGCATTTAGCAGAGAGAAATAATTGTTAAAGTCACTACAGAAAAAGTCTCTTGATAACATTCATAGGTACCATGAGCCTGAGCTTTTCCTTGTTTATCCCCTATGATTTCATATTACATATTATGTGTGTAATGCATGGTTGGATTATTCTTAGAATAGTCAAGAAGACAGTATTGCCTAATGAAGTAAATGTAGCAATGAGGAAAACAGGCATACTAACTGAAAAGACCTTCACCTGTATCAATATACTCTATTACAAGAATGATAGGTTATTCTGTGTCTATGGTTGTCTGTACTTTAAGAAATATTGTATTGGTTAACAAATCTATTATATTTTTAATTACTTAGAATTACATTTCAGCTTCTGGTTACCAGAGTATTGAACTGACAAAATTGGTGCCAAAGTTTGTCTGTAAAATCAAAAATACTTGTCCATCAAGGCCATTACAGACATAGTGGTAAGAAGAACTCCATCATCAGTACAAATTTCAATAGTCACTACCTTTTGCAGGCTAGCTACAAATAGTAGGAGTAGTTACTGATCTGGGATAATTTCTTTCAATGCGGTGACAAAGTTCATGAAGGTGGATGAGTATGCAAGAAAGCAGTATAGAGAAATTAGTATAAGTCTTTTGATTACATCCATAATTATTCGGATTTACAGGCTAGGATTCACTAGCATCCATGAAGGAATGGCTTCAAAAAGTTAGTGAAATGTGTGCTAGAAGACAGAGGAGAGTGAGAAGAATAAGCAGCTGATGAGGTTGAAGGTGGTTACGACATGGAAGAATTAATCCCTTGTTTCATCTTCAGATTGAGGTGACTAGTGCTTTTAGTTGTTTGTCGGTGACCTAAGATGAAGTAGACTTGTGCAGAGGTTCCTCACAGCGTGAAGGTGAAAAGAACAGCTGTAGGCCAGTAGAGAGAGACTTCAGACTGGCATGTTAATCTGGTACGAAGACAAGGAGAGAATGTCTGGGTACAAAGATCTGAAAGGTGCAGTGCAACCAGAGAAAGCTAGGGTGAAGTTGACAGAAACTCTGGGCTGAAACTGGTTATTGGATGCCCAGTGCAGGCCAGGGCACGGGCAGAGGAAGAACACTGAGGTCCCCTGTCAGTTATTACATTAGGTTAGTTTTTTCATGTCCATGCCCAAAATACCTAATAGAGACATGGAAACATTTCTTTTGGCTCACGGTTTCAGAAGGTTTAGTCCATAGAGCATAGTCCTATACCTGAGCAGAACATCATAGTGACATGTGACAGACAGGAGTTATGCACATTATGGTAGACGGGAAGCAACAAGCAGTAATATGCCCCCTAAGTATCACCTCAGGCAACCTGTTTTCTTTACCCAGGCCCTACCCCAAAAAGTTTCCAGAAAGTCTCAAAATTAACACCATTAACTGAAGATAACAATGCCAAAACCTGAGTCTATAAGGAACATTTAGGATACTGATCATAACATGTGTTCTTTGTAGGCTGAAGTCTAGGTAACAAATTTGAGCAAGGAATCTCTTGTAGTGATACATCCCCAGTGACCTCACAGCACAGCTGGAATGTGCTCCCAAGGTGAGTGAGGGGCTTTGGGGTGCCATGTGTGATTATTTTCTTTCTGAGTCCTTAAATAATGTAGACAGTACAAATGTCAGCAGGTTGCATATTCTTACAGCTAGCACTGGACTTCTCAGAGCAAGCATAGATTCAGATACTTAGCCAATCCAGTGACAATGGTGACCATAGAACACTCTAAATCACCAGTTGTCTCTGGGAAATTGACAGCATGTGGAAATGGAGAAGCACACATATCTCAAAGTATAGCCTCTCCCTGCAAAAGACAGAAACCAACTGGGACACACAAGCCCCAATGTTCATCCAGAGAGGAACGGATGAGTATAGAAAGAAAGGCCACGATTTTTTTCCATTCATTCATTTATTTATTCACATTACATTCTGATCACTGCCTGTGAGATGCCAAAGCTTTTAAATTCAAACTCCATTTTAGAGAACCTGACCTAAGTTTGAACTCAGGTAGACTGACAGGCTGGGATCTAGCATTAGTTTCCAAGTTGCCCTCCAACAGAACCTGAGCTTAGCTCCAGTCTCTAGGCTAATTCCCAACAAGAGCGGATTTTCCAGGTTACACCCCAAACAAGGCCAGTGTCTCCAGGTTATTCCCCCAACAAACCTGCACCCCAAGGTTACAAGCCCACCCCTTGCCTAACAACCACAAATACAGAGGGGAGCAGAAGTTAAGTTTATGATATGACTCCCAAGACAGACAATTATGTTAAAGGCCACAGGAGCTTTCCAATTAGATGCTTGTGCACATATTCCCTGCTTGCTATAAAGCCTTGCCCCTATAGACATTCGGGGCTCCCCCACCACCAAAACTGTCCTTTGTGACAGCAGTGTGTTGGGGCAGTGGGGGGGAAGCTAGCTCGAATAGAATAAAAACCCTGCTGTGAGTTGCTTCAGATTGGCTCCTGTATGTGTTTTCGGGGATCACTAACTTTTCCCTGGCAGAACACCTGCACCTCCTCCTGGTCCCTTCCTCACACAGTCCTTTCCCTCATACCCCATCTGTAGGGCTGTGGGTGTCTCGATGCTGCCACCTGGGTCTCTCTCTCTCTGCAGCTAAGGTGGGGCACATTAGTCAAAAAGGAGGCAATGTATAAATGAGGTATTTTATTATAGGAAAGAGAAAATAGACCAGCCAATTAGAGAGAAAGAAAGGAGAGGAAGGAGAGGAGGAGGAGGAGGGGGGGAGGGAGGGAGGGAGAGAGAGAGAGAGAGAGAGAGAGAGAGAGAGAGAGAGAGAAAGGGAAGAAAAAGCAAGAGAGAGAGAAAGGGAAGAGAAGAGAACAAAGAGCAGGAAAAAGAGGAAGAAGGCAGAGAGGAAACAAAGCAAGAGAGAGGAGAAGGCAAGAGAGGAAAGAGGGCAAGAGATGAGACAAAGAGCAAGATAAGAGAGGAAGAGGGCAAGAGAGGGAGGAGAGATCAAACCTCCCCTTTTATTGTGTGAGGTGTAGGTATCTGTCTTTTGGGGGAGGCATGCTTGACTGTGGTTAGATGACTGGGGGTCCAACTACAATGCTGGGAGCTTGGGGCTTTGTCTGCCTGATAGAGCACACATCTCCTGTGGGGGCAGCTGTGAGAGGTTGTGACTGAAACAGGAGCCAAAGACTCAGGGGTTATAGCCAAACTCCTTCTGCCCCCTGCAGGCAGAAACTGCCCACTAGGGCTCCAGGGCTCAAGGTCAACTACTCGACTGAGCCTAAGTTGCCTGAACAGACCGCTGACCTACATTCATCCTCTTCTCCTCTTTGACAGTGGAGGTCCCCGTCTCCAATCCCTTTCTCCTCTGAGAGAGTAGAGCCCCACTCCCAAGTATTCCCTGACCTTGACACATCAAGTCTCTGCAGGGCTAGGTGCATCCTCTCTCACTGAAGCCAGATAAAGCAGCCCAGTTAGGGGAAATGGGTCCTCAGACATGCAACATCTTTAGGGGCAGCCCCCACTCCAGTTTTGAGAGAACCCACATGAAGAACAAACTACACATCTGCTACATATGTACAGGAGACCTAGATCCAGCCTGTGTATGCTCTTTGGTTGGAGATTCAGTCTCTGAAAACACCCAGGGGTCCAGGTTAGTTGACTTTGTTGGTCTTCCTGAGGAGTTCCTATCCTCTCTGGGGCCCTTGATCCTTCCCCAAGCTCTTCCATAAGAATTCCCAAGCTCCATCCAATGTTTGGCTATGGGTCTCTGCATCTGTTTCAGCAAGCTGCTAGGTAGAGCCTCTCAGCAAAGATACAAGACCAACAAGCATTGCACAGTTAGCTCTATAAGCAAGCCTAGTCCAACCTCTGTCCTTTTCTGTTCAGTTCCTCCAAACATCACGTGTTCTCCATGGGTCTTGCTCACTACATGTCTTACCTCAGCACATGCATCTGTTTCAGCTAACATCACTCTGCCAATCATCCCAAGTCCTTGGAAGGAGCAAGAAGCAATGGCATACCACCAGAAGTTTTTTGGTGCATTTCTCTCTAGGGAGCCCTAACACATGCAGCTCAATTACAAAATGTAAGGCACACTAAAGCATGCATGTTGTTAGCAAAGGATACTTCATCACATGCGCTTCAATGTGCTTGCTTTAGCAGAACATCCTTTCACCTTTGTCTGCTTCAATCAAATGTTTCTTCACAAGTCTGCCCCAGAAAAACATCATCCAACACAACTGACTTTCCAAAGAACCCTTACATTTTTACTTCAGCTCACAGCTGCCCTTTTCTCTGGCCAATTGATTCTAGACATGTAGAAATTTAGGGGTCATTATATAACTTCCCTATTCCCTTTACCTTCCAATGGGACCAGACCTTGACTAGTGATGGTCTATAAGCACAGAAGACCAGTCCACTTCTGTTGGGCAGTGGAACTACTTTAATAGCACAAGTTTTGCCTCACAACTTCTACAGCACCAGAGCAAGGAGAAGCTGCCACAGGTGACATCTTGCCCATCTTCCATGCTCACTCTTTCTTATTTTTTATTTCCTTTCTAAGAGGATTTACATCATTAAGCACCTAGGAATCTTCATCTTCACTCTGTTTCTAGGGAACTCAAACCAAGACTGTTGGTCAAGAAGGCAAGGATGTGACTTCCTCACACTAAGGATGGGATTGTGACATTGGATGGCTCTCTAGCTGTGTGGTAGTAAGTACATGAAATAAATATATTTTTGGAATTTAAGAAGGAAGGATTGATGAAATTCACTGGATTGAGCTACATTTGAACAAAGAAAGCATAGCTGTCTTAGTCAGGGTTTCTATTCCTGCACAAACATCATGACCAAGAAGCAAGCCGGTAAAGAACATCTCTCCATGGCCTCTGCATCAGCTCCTGCTTCCTGACCTGCTTGAGTTCCAGTCCTGACTTCCTCTGGTGATCAACAGCAATGTGGAAGTAAGCTAAATAAACCCTTTCCTCCCCAACTTGCTTCTTGTTCATGATATTTGTGCAGGAATAGAAACCCTGACTAAGACAATAGCCTATATAGTACATTGGAGGTTTGTGAGGTATGGGGGAAGAGAAAAACAGCTATCTGTCTACATCTTCAGTACTACTGACTTGGTAGAAAATAAAATGACAGACTAAGATACATTAGTCAGTAGTTTCAGGGAAAGTGCAGGATTCACATGGCCTCCTCGACACTTTGTATGTATACAAATGTTTGTTTGGATGTGGGTCTGCATGTGTGCGTATTTGTAGAAGAGGACAACCTTATGTGTTGTTCCACGGGTCTCTACCACCTTTATTTTAAGACAGGGTCTCTTACCTGCAATTTCCAGAGATCCACTTGTCTCTGCCTCCTCTATGCTAGAATTAAAAGTATATACCATGAAACTTTTCTTTTCTTTTTTTAATATAAGTTCCAAGTATCAGACCCAGGTACTTATGCTTAAAAGACAAGCAGTTTTCTGACTAAGCTAGCCCCCTTGGCCCTCCTTGACATTTTGAAAGATCTTTCCATCTAGACACCAGCATAGCTACACAGGGGGCAAAGGTAGGCTACAGAGAATGAGATAACTGAAGGACAATGTTTTAGAGGCTTTAGGGTTAAGTCACTGCAAGATCAGTACTTGTGTAATTCTGAGGATATGCCTTCCCTAAGTTCTGTATCATGGGGGTCTTCATTTGTCTCAGCCTAGCCTACATCACTATAGTCAGGTGAAGACTGGGTACAGAAGTTAATATTAGAGGCAGAACTTCAGAAAAGACTGGGTTCCTAGTTATGTCAAGAATCTTGCACAGGTAACTCTGGATCTACTAGAGAAGAAAGAAGTCTTTAAGAATTGGAACAAGAGCATCTGATAAGAAAGACTTAAGAATTTTGAATTCCCTGCTACCCAAAGTCCTTGTAGTTTATAGAAGTTAGTTCAAACTTCTGATGGAATTATTCTTACCTTTAAAAGTTTGATGAAGCCTTCAATAAGATACATGTCTTATAAAACATTTGCTACTTTGGGCTCTGCCTCTACCCAATTCCCTGTCCACCAAATGCATAGCTAGTACCAAATATCAGCAGAAGCATCTTAAGGAAGTCCCAGGCCCATTAAGGTGGGCAAAGAGGCATAGAACCTGGATAAGATGCAAACAAATGGCAGGAAAGAATACTGGGGGTGGCGTGGAGAATAGTTAGCCACGGTTGCAGAAATACAAGCCTGAGTGTATGGATGTTTGCTGAAATGAGGCCATTCATCCTTGACCTTGGATGGCAAGCCTGAATGGGACTCTGAGTGAATGGGCTGGGAGAATTTTTGGAAGCTAAAACATGGTGATGAAATGAAGTAGAAATGCCAAAACTACTTAAAGGATACTGAGAAAGGAATATTGCTAAAGTGATCTAGTTTAAGATCTGAGGCTGTGATCCACTCTATGTATTGGTCACATTCCTCAGAAGAACCTAGTGGGATGCTATTTTTTTGCCATCACCCTAATGAATATGCTAGTGAAGGCACATCAGCATTGCCAGTAAGTTATCCATTATGAAATTGAACAGATAGTAGACACTGCAATACAATTGAACTCTCTGGCAGCAATGGGGATAAAGAGATCCCAGAAGATCAGAGATCAAGAATCATTGGAACAAAATTTGCATAGTGAGGAAAATGGGCAGACTGGACAGATGGCTGCCAGGGAAGCCTGACCCATAGTAACCTTTGAAGAAGAGTCAAGAAACATGATGTTCCCAAGAGCAAGATGAGACCACCCTAAGAATGCTCCTTAATATAATTTAAACTTACTCGTATACATACTTTTGCCTGCATGCATGTCTGTGCACCATGTATGTGCCCAATGCCTGCAGAGGCCATAAGATAGCATCAAATCCCCTTGGAACTATAATGAGTTATGGCAGGTTATGAGCCTGCCATGTGGATGCCATGAATTGAACTTGGATCCTCTGGGAGAGTAGCCAGTGTTTTTAATACTGATTGCTCCAGATCTGTGAATATGCCTTAATACAGACAATCAATCAAAGGTCATCAACAAAGTATGAGGAAAACCTGGTGTCATCTGTGCTCATGGAGAGCTGAAGCCTTTTGCTATCCTCTTCATAGTTTATCTCTGGGATCATTTTTACCCTGAGCCTGAGTTGGGTTTGTCACCTAAATTGATAGCACTTTCCTTAAAGTTGAACAGCAGTTTCTTTATATTAGAGCCATATATGCATGCCCAGATGAGTCATCTCATGTGTAGATGCTCCCATCTGCCAACTGTTGGAGCCTTCCCCAGTTTGCCTTGCTGCTACCAAGTTCTTTCATAGCCTTCCCAAATCATTGAAACCAATTCCAATTCTTCAATAGATTAGAATGGCACTGACTTATTTGATGTTTTCCACATGTCTTTGGGGAGGTATAGTCAAAATAGGGTGAGATCCTTGGCTACACAATGTGAATACAATCTATAGTATTTAGATAGCAATTTTAGCAACATTCCTTTTAGTGGTTTCCAATCTGGCTCTTGTGGCAACTGATTTCTGATGTTTAACTAGCACTGTTTTTGATGAGGATGTAGTTCCCTTGATTGGGAAAGAGGTAGCAATGATTGAGGCAGAAATGTGTACAATCAGCAATTGACAAACTGTCATCTGAGAGGACTTGGATAGTCCAAAATTTAGGGTCATTCCCTGTGTTTTTCTTACCAGAAAGTGAGTGGAACTTCCTGATAACCACACTTCCAAGAGTCCCATTCCTGCTGGCAGCAGAAGGGCTGCAGGACCTGATTCAGCACATTTGTGTTCAGGACCAGATTGAGAGGATCCTTTTGAAATGAGGACTAGAGGGGACTTCCAAATGCCTTGATGTTGCTCTGTCTCCTAAGCTAATTATACCACCCTACCAAACATGTAAAAGAGGAACTAAGTTCATGCAAAAAGAGTGGGATTCCCCTCTGACTCGTGGTGAATTTCTTCACTCTTTATTCTGAACATATCCTTCCTTCCTCAGTTCTTTTATCTTAATCCTGTTGGTCCTTTCCCTATTTAAAAATAAGCAATGCAAATGGTTAGGTTGTCCATCAACCATCCTGATATATACAGTGTCTACTACTCTTGTTTGACATATTGGAAAAGGGGCTAAGGTTTAGGATAAGGCATTCTGGGAGTTCTACTGAGAGAGCTCTATGGCTCTGTAGACTTCTTAGAGACAAATTGCTTCAGAGAGTTTCTGTGGCCAGTGAACTAGTCAAAGTATCACAGAATGTTCTATTGTCTTAAGGACTGTTGAAACTGAGTGAAAAAAATGTCAGTGTAGAAGACTGATGTTAATAGGGCTCCAGGGGCTTGCTCAGAGAAACTCAAGTAGCATCTGGAACTCAGCAAGCAGATTTCCCTATGCAAGGCTTTCTCTGGCATACTGCATGCCTCTTTGTGTTTGCATGTTCCTATATTGTCCTGGTGACCTCTAGAGCAAACAGACGTATGGCCAAACAGAAAATCTCCAACTCAGTTCTAGGACATATCTGCAAATAATTTCTAGGACTTCATCCTTACCCCAATCTTCTGAGCACAACTGACCAAGGGAAATTGAGTCAGGGCTTTTGTATCCTCCATTTACATTTTTTCCCACTCCCACAAGTCAGATCTTTGGAGCAGAATTCTCTATGCCTGCAACGAGCTATTTTGTGAGATCCCTTGGGTTTGAGCAAATCAATCTCATATATACCAGATGAGTTTTCAAGTATTCCTGTCTAGTTTTATTACCTCTGAAAATATTGCAAGGAGACATTTTATATACATATATGTATATACATACATGTATATATATGAGAGAGAGAGAGACAGAGACAGAGAGAGAGAAAGAGAGAGAGAGACAGAGAGAGAGAGAGAGAGAGAGAGAGAGAGAGAGTTGGTTTATTTGTTGGGGGTTGACAATTTGCAGAAGTCAGTTCTCTTTTTCCTCCATGTGTGTTCCAGAGTTGAAACTAATTTCAACAGGTTGGCAGGCTTGGAGGCAAGCACCTTTACCTAAAGAGCCAGTTCTACCAATAGTTAAAAACATTCTTATAAAAGGAAGTTTCCCAGCTGACACTGGGCTGACCTGAGCAGACTCGTCCTGCATTCTCAGTCTTTGCTCCCACTTCATTGTCCCCTGTCCCTACACCAGTCACTTGCTACAACGGGGCAACCAGCTGAAGTGGGAGTCATCCTTTGGGTCTATTACAGGAGCATCTGTCCTTCAGTTTTTGAGTAATCACTGATGCTGCTTTCCATCTGTCATTACACAAATTCATCTTCACAGAAATTGATCTTTACAGTCTTGTTTACTCTTGTTGAAAAAGATATATTAATCTCTTCACTGTTAATTTCCTTATTTTGTTTAAAAAACAAGCAAACCGAAAAAGGGCCCCTAGTAATGGCAGATAAGGAGCTTGAATTGGCCATCTTCTGTAACCAAGCAGGGCTTTCAGTGGTGGGAATGGACCACCAAGATGACCACAAAACCTTCTATCTATTACAATCTGCCCTGCCTGCAATATGTGCTTGGGCAATGGTGGCTCAAAGCTAATGGGGATAGCTAACAGTTGATGGGTCTAACTTGAGGCCTATGCTAAGATAATAAGCCCATACCCAACACAGTCTGGGTGGCCCAGAACCAGAAACTGAATATCCCAGAGACCCAGGGTAGAACCAAACACAACTGGCAAAAAAA
>NW_022196905.1:88145523-88159100 GCF_008632895.1 Mastomys coucha
CAATGAAGTGATTCCTAATAATATTTTCCTATACTCATATACTCTGTGTCTAGTTCAATTATCATCAGAGAGGCTTCCTCTGGCAGAGACCCACAGCCAAGCATTAGGTGAGGCTCAGGAAAGCCCACAGAAGAGAAGAAGGAAGAATTATAGAAGCCAGAGGTGCTGAGAACACCGCAAAAACACAGGACACAGAATCAACTAAGCAGGACTCACAGGGGCTCACAGAAACTGAAACCTCATTCAAGGAACTTGCGTGGGTCTGAGCTAAGTCCTTTACATATATGTTATGGTTGTTTAGCTTGAGGTTTTTGTGGGATTCCTAATAGTAGGAGTGAAGGTGTCACCAACTTTTTCCCTGCTCTTGGCACTCTTTTCCTCCTCCTAGGTTGCCTCATCCATCCTTGATATGAGGGTTTGTGTGTCGTCTTATATCCCTAGGAGACCTGTTCGTCCCTAAAGGGAAATGAAGGAGCAGTGGATCTGGGAGAAAAGGGAGGTGAAGAAGGGGCTAGACTGAGTGGGTAAAAGGGAAACTGTGGTTATGGTGTATTGTATAAGAGGAGAATAAATACAGAGGAGGAAAAAACGGAATGAGTTTTCCCAGTTACCTAGCTGGAATTTCAAACTGAGAGAAATTTCATTATAAGACCAGGGTTCTGTCTCCTGTTTCATGCTAGATGACTGGACAGTCAGAATGTTTACCTTTTTTAAAAGTTTGTTTAAAAAGTTATGATATTTACTAAAAGATAATTTCATATTTATGAAAGTTATTGGTTGGTCATTTCCCAAACTGCATTTTCTGCATTTTGTAGGTTTTATGATTTCTGTGGTAACATGGACACAGTCTGGCCCTGTGGTGGCATACCCTGTGCTGAAGGAATTGTCACCATCTCTGCTGTTGAATCTAGTATGGTTCTTCCCTTCCACGCATCTGTCCTCTGTCCAAACACCATCTTCATTGTGATATGTGTAAGAAACTTCTGGACATTGAAATTGACTTTCAATGATTTTCACTTTCCATGATGACCATGTGACAGGAGAAAATGTGAGCCTCAGTATAAAACTGTGGGGCTTGGCAATCACCCAGGATCCCTGCTGCCCAGAGCTGTGTAGCCACTCTATAGCCTCCTCTGCTGTACTCAGTGCTGTGTACAGTGCTACCCAGCAGACACCTGTGCTGAACCCACACCTGGGAAGTCTTCGTACCACGTGGCAACAGTTTTCTCTTAGAACATTCCTTTTCCCCCAGTTTTAGAAATGAGCTCCTGAAAGCTGAATTCACATCACAAAGTTATTTTCCAC
The DNA here is from genome assembly GCF_008632895.1 of Mastomys coucha. Lineage (NCBI taxonomy): Eukaryota > Metazoa > Chordata > Mammalia > Rodentia > Muridae > Mastomys > Mastomys coucha. The sequence continues at coordinate 88,146,829 of NW_022196905.1, forward strand.
AACATTTTCACAAAGTTCTACCATTTTCTGATACAGAAAAGGTTCTACCTGACCTGAAGAAGACCAATCAGATATTCTCCAAGGACAAAGCCTGGTCAGCACACTGGAGGACAGGATGAAATAGGACATGTAGATTTAAGTGTGCGGTGGCTGTGTTCTGTCAATTGCCTGGGAGAGCAGAGGCAAATGGTCTGAATGTACAGAAACAGATGGGAAGGTTCTGGAAGTTTGCCAGAATCTAGTTCTTGTCATTTTTTAAGGTCCAGCAGCTTTAACATCCCTCCTCTTTTCTAAAAAGAAAAGGAAAGAGAGAGAGAGGGAGAGAAGAAGGAGGAAGAAAGAAAGGAAACAAAGGAAAGAAAGGAAGGAAGGAAATGAAAAAACAAAGAAGGAAAGAGAGAGAAAAAAGAGAGAGAAAGAGAGAGAGAAGGAAGGAAAATTACTTCGAGTTTTTCTGCTTGACACTAGAGAGTCATAACTCATGGATCTGCTTATGTTTAGGCATAATCTTTCCTCGTCATCTTTGATTTCTCATTTTCTTGCATTCCTGTCATCTTGCCAAGATCTGGAGTTGAAACCTTGCATGAAACTAATTTTTGCCCAGTTTCCTTCCTGCCCTGCTTGCGTCCTAACCAGTTAAGACACAGCTTTGTGTAAAAAATATTGCTCTGGTCACCATTTCTACTACCAGAGCAACTCCTTACGTTTCTCTAAGTAAAACTTCCTGTGCATTTCATAACAAAATGAACCTTGTCTGAATTTTCTTCCTTTGTTTGCTCACTTGACAAGAACCTGTCCATTCTTATAGAATCCCTCAAGACTTGGAGTGAAGCTGAGTGATTGGCAAATGCCAGGGTTTTTCCATATTGGTGGGCAGGCCACGGACCTTCACCATTTTGAAATGTTTTCTTAGGTGCTTGTTACTCATGCCATTATTGTTATAATTTTAAAGCTACATCCACTCCAAGCTTAGTGGCTCATGCCTTTATTCCCAGCACTCAGGAGGCACAGGCAGGCAGACCTCTGAGTTCAAAGACAGTCTAGTCTGTAGAGTGAGTTCCAGGACAATCAGGGTTACCCTAAGAAACCCTATCTCAGAAAATAAATAAATAAATAAATAAATAAATAAATCTCCTCCCCCAAAACTCCTAAATATATTGAGGACTGGGGAACCCTAATTGGGTCATGACCTTTGACTCCAGTCATCATAAGCGTGCTCAGCACCTCACTATCCTGTCTTCTAGTCTGTTTGGGAGTTTTGTTTACTTTCTATTCCCTGTGACTTTTGCTTGCACATCTGTGCCAAAATTCTCATTCATCTTTGAGGTTAATGCTCTTCTCCCTCACTGTTCCACAGTAGAAGCCGATCATATCAAATATGAAGTTCCCCTATGTCTCTGCAAGTTAGCTTAAGGTAGCCAAAAAGATAAAAAGAAAAATATGGGAAATGTTTCCTTAACTGACAGAGAGAGGACAATGAAGAGACTCTATTCTTTCTTCCCCACTATTGGACATCCTCATGTGAGGAAGTGGTTCTCCAAGCTCCTAAGATTCTTCTTTAACTCTACTTAATATCAAGATGTCTGAAGATGACAGGAATAGACAGTGTTCTGCCACTAGACAGTACTGCAGTTACCACCTCTGGGTTTCTTGAAGGAGGTACACCCTAAATGCCAATATCCTTATGCTTGGAACTGGAAACAACTTGATATATAACACTATCAATATAATGACAACCGCAATTAGAAATTAAAGGAGAAAATGAGAGCTCTTGCCCTGAGTTTACTATAGTGAGAAAGTAGCTGTAAAACTAACAGTACATAGCCATACTGGATTGATGTGAGCATGGCTGCTGAGTTCTTTGTGACAGTGTTGCTGGCTGGTGGTTACATCCCCAAAGCCTATTTCCATGCAATAATATGATAGATGCTCAATAAAACAGAAGAAAGAATGACAGGGAGTGTGAGCTCAACTCTTGAGTGTCTGAACGCAGAGGAGAGTACAAAAATTTTAGAAGGGTCATCGATTTTATAATTTACTTGTAAAGTGAAATGTATAGTTATAATGAATTAGGAAATTAGATCTCTGGGTTGTTCTTCTGTTTTTGTTTTTACTTCTTTATGGAAAGCAGGTGCTTGTAAGTTACTACCAGTTTATGTGTGTATGTGAGTTGTGTATGTGCATGTGTGTATGTGTAGAGAGAGAGAAAGAGAGAGAGAGAAATAGACAAATAGACAGAAACTCAGAATAATATCCTTAGTAACCAATATCCACTGAATGAATGTCTGGTTTTCTGGATGTGAAAAAAGTTTTCAATTAACAATTAGCATATATCATGAGGATATTTTACATATATGTTACAAGCATTAGCATTTCCAGTAAAACTTTGAATTAAATGAAAACATCACATATTTGTGCTAACTTCTATAAAACAGAAAACTAAATCAAATTAATCCCCTATAGAGCTGGAATTCAATAGGTTAGCCAAATTACATACCAATGGTTTTAGCATTAGGGACATCTGGCTGCTGTCAGTGTTTAATGCTATTTAACTTCATTATACTAATGTGGTTAGATAACTCTTATTTTCTTTTGTTTACTTATCATTCATAGCAAACACTGAAACACCACTCTATCTAAATCTTAGGAAGAAAAACTGCTAGAGGAAAAGAGATCTAAGTTTATTATTACTCTGTGTACATTCATGATGGCACATGTGTGTGTCAAAGGATGTAGAGGACAGAAGTTTATGTCACATGTCTTCCTCAATTCCCCCCCCCATTTTTTTTGAAATGAGGTCTTTCACTGAATCTGGAACTCATTGATTATGCTAGACTGTCTGACCTGGCCAGCAAACCCCATGGACCTTTCGGTATCATCTTCTTCATCACTGAAATTATAGGCATACACCAAAGTGTCCAGGTTTTTTAAAAACATAATTCAAACACAGGTCTTTTGTTGGCTGCCTGCGCCAACGTTAAGAAAGGGTTCTTCTGGAAATAGGAGTTAAAAATAGATAGGAAGAGATAGAAGGAGATACGAGAGAGTGACCACAGAAATACCTACCCACACGTGCAAGGGTAAAAATTAGACAGCAGACCTTACTGTTCAGCCATCTTGAATTTAATGATCCTCCTTTGTTCCCTCAACAGGTAAAATAACTGGGGCATAAACCACTCCCCCCACAATACGTCCGTGTGATAGTCCAATCAGCGACTTCCTTGTTACTCTGTGGGGGTGGAGTTTTCGAATGTAACTAGAACCCGGTTGGAGGCGTGTCGAATAGCAGGAGATGAGCAGAGAGGTGTGGCTATCAGAGGTAGGTCTCAAACCAGGAAGGTTACAGTCTTTGTGCTTATGTGACAAGTATTTTAGTGACTGAGCCACTGCCCATGTTCCAAGATCTAAGCTTTTAAAACTATATAATATTCATGTAGTGTTGGAATCTCAAAACCCTGGCTGAGCAACAGCTCTTCTCAATTCTCCCTAAACTCCAACTGCCTATGATAGACGTAGGATATATGTTGGTTCAGCCTGCAGGGTCATGGGTCTTAGACATGGTGCATTTACATGGGCAGCAGCAACAACTGCATCAAGAGCCACAGAATCTTACAGTAGTATACATCAAAATATAAACATTGAGATGCTAATATCTTGAAGTGGGCATTTCCAAGACTGACTAACAAGATTTATGGGCAGCGCAGCATAGAGAGCGCAGCAAATCCACCTCTTTCCTGCCTGTCAGCAAACTGCCAGGTACAAAGGTGATTAGAAAACACCTGTGGACCGGCGACATACAGACATGTGAGGTGTCACTTTGGGGTTTGTCTTTGATTCCACCACACTCCACTTTTATGTGGATTGTATTACTGATGCTTGCTGTACCCAAACTGAAACAGCTCTTCTTGCTACTTAAAAACACACACTCAAAGACAGGAAGGAATAGTGCATCCTTTCTCTCATTTGCACAATCTAGGTTTTAATATTTATGTGACAAGGACTCTCAAGAGGGAGACTTGGCAGAAAGGAGCCCTGTCAGGCCTGAGCAAGAGAGATTGAGGGTAAGTGTGAGCAAAGGACAGTGACATATAGGCATGTCAACGTCACAATGAAACCCATTATTTAGCCAACATTCTTATTCTAACTAAAACATAGAAAGGCAATATTATATTTCCCCTAATCCAAATTCAAAAATCTCTTCCAGGGTAGCCCTAAAATTAAAGGCTTCTGCTCTTGGGGTGCAGGAAAAGGAACTCTTCCCAGTCTCTAAGTGAGGGACATTATTACATGTTTAAAGGGAATTTGATGCTTTCCCTCTGTAAGTTGGCACGTGAGTTCCGAGTTTTAAAATATCTAAGCACCCCATGGTCTTAGACTGTTTTTTCACCAGACCATGGAGAGACTCTCTTTCTTGTCCTCCTTCCCTGTGAAGAGCTGGTAACTAAAGGAGAGAAGAACTATTGACTTCAACCTGCAGGCAACCACCGAAAGTGTAAATGGCTGAGCCCAAGGGGCAAAGCTTCTGTGACATGTGATTAGAAGTCACAGTTCCAGGGCAGCATGAGTGAAGGAAAGAAAAGTGAATCCAGGGATGGGGAAGCAAACACAAAGGGGACAGAGACATCACCCAGCAGCCACTTTGTAAACTCCAGAGGCTGCTGCTTTGACAGAGGAGATGCCTATGCAGAGGCCATCTGAGTGGTACCACAAGGCTTGGGAGGAGCAGGAAGGGCATGGAGTTTTCCTTTCTTCTTCCCTTGTCTCCTGTTGCCTGACCCATCTTTGTACCACAGAACAGTAATCCGTGCTCCCAGTTGATGTCATTTACAACTCCAGGCATCTGCCAAGTGAGTCAAAGCCTCACAGGTCTGGTTGGGTCCGACTTTGGCCTTGGGGACTGTTGTTGCTGCTGCTCTGATAATGGCTTAGGAGCTGGGTTCCAGGTGAGAATGAGACAACAGAGCCGTTTACATGGAGACTGTAATGGTGACAGCCAGTGAAAAGTCACATCTGGGAAGACGTTCAGCTGAGGCCAGGAAAATATCATTCGATTAAAGGGAGAGTTCACAAATTATATCTTATGTCTGCAGAACACAGTGACTCCACTTATGTGCATCTAGGCATTTTCTGTTTATCTTAAAAATAAACATGGATGAGCAGCTTAGATGAATTAAGAGCCTGACTCAGTGCTATCTTTGCAGCATCCTCCTTCAAATGCCACACTGTTTTATTTACTTTATCAAGAAACCTCCATTGTAAATTCTTGAAGTTTGGTGACAATAAAGATGAAAACAGATCATCATTTCCTTGAGTTTCTTTTCCTATTTTTTTTTCGATAATTGATGTACTTAGACCATTCATTGTTGGATTTAAGAAAGGTTATAAAGCAGAATGAGTACTGGTCATGGTGATCACTGGTCGAGAGACTCTGTCTCCCCAATTGGTGGTCCATGAGGCGTCTTTGCTTTGTTGGATGGTTTGTAACGGTGTCATGTAACTTAGTAAGAAAGTTGGAAAATCCCCAAATCTCATGATGCATCAGGCTTTCTCCATCTACATATTACATCTTACAGATTCTAGACAAAGAAATGAGCTTTTTATGGATCTAGGATTCCAATTTTATGTGTGTTAAAAGTGTTGCTTTTATCTTGAAGAGAAAATACTTATAAAAATAACCCTTCAAAATACAGCAACATGCAAGTTAGAAATTGCTCAAGAAAGCCCCTTTCCTACTATTTTATTTTGCTTTAGTGCACACCATATTTTAGCATCTAGATTCCAATATAATAGTACCTGCCACCTCATATCATTAAATAGCGAGGAAGCATACATAGTCAAATGCCAATACCCATGAAGCTATTTTTGTTGGCTCTTTGGGAGGTATATGGCACATTGCTTCCAACGTCCTGTCTGCCTACTGCGCCATCCAATTCCAGACTCCTCTAGATACTTCAATAAGATACATGATCAGATCAATTCTTTTCCATGCATGAAAGCACAGCATCTGGCACAGGCGTTGCCTTAGCTCTACTCTCCAGCACATTCTTGGCTTGAAGCTGATCACTCAGGCAAAGGATGGTCAGCAGGCCCAGAGGCTGCAGAGGCGGGGGGGTGGGGTAACATCTGAAAAATGAGTATCTGACAGCTCCAAGTCTAGAGGCTCAAACTAGAAGGGATTAACTTTTGTGATAGATGGCTTCCCCAGGAGAGACCCCCAGCTGCACCAACTCCACCCCAAGCAAAGACACCCCCCCCCAGCTCCATCAACTCTACCCTAAGGAGAACCCTTCACTTCTTCACTAACTCATCCCAAGGAGAGAACCTCTTAGCTCCACCAACTCTACCCCTACAGACAGGCAGCCTTCCCAATTGGTGGTGTCATATCACAGATTCTTGTTTTCCCCCTTTTCAAACTGGAGTTGTCTACCAAATAAGGGCTACTGATACTGTCTGGTAGTGTTTGTTACTGGGATTCTAATCTTATGCTCTTGTGAAGCTGCACACACCATAAAGACCCTGAAGCAATATAAATGTTCCTGGATAAAGCAGGGCAAAAGAGATAACCAGAAAGGTCCATGCATGGTGAACAGTAGGGTAAGATTCCAAAGTCACCTGAGGAGGTGTTGGAGAAGTAACTGTGCTCTGTTTATCTTTAGTGCCTTGCTTAGAAGCATCCTGGGTAACATAATTTATGAAGCTGGGGACAAGGAGTAAGACAGAACTGGTCCAGTGGTCTCGATTGCCTTGCTGTGAGTTTGTTTTGTCTTTGACAATCACAACTGTCTCACCTCAAATACATTCATACAACCTGTATTGTCATTTTATGATGCCCTCGTAATTTATTAGTGAGATACATAATGCAAGTCTTCAACATTTGCCCTTGCTTGGATAATAACTTGAATGACAATTTTGAATGGCGGTGTGTTGTACCAAAGGCGGAGGTGGGGGAGATGCGGGGCCTGGGTCTCTCTCTCCCTGGTGCTGACCTTTTGCTGCACAGCAGATTAGTTAAAAAGGAGACAATGTATAAATGAGTTATTTTACCGTAGGAAGGAGAAAATATGCTGCTTAAGTAAAGAGAAGGAAAGGAGAGGAAGAAGAGGGAGAGAGAAAGAGAATAAGAAGGCAAGAGAAGAGAACAAAGAGCAAGAGAAGAGAGAGCAAGAGAGGGAGAGGAAGAGGAAGAGAGTGAGGAGGGGGCAAACCGCCCCTTTTATTGTATGGGGCGTGGCATGTCTGGCTTGTGGTCAGATGACTGGGTGTAAGGTCCAGCTAGAATGCTGAGAGCTTGGGGCATTGTCTGCCTGATAGAGCACACGTCTCCTGCAGGGGCAGCTGTGAGGGGTTATGACTGAAACAGGAACCAAAGACTCAGGAGTTATGGCCAAGCTTCTTCTGCCTCCTGCAAGCAGAAATTGCCCACAGGGGTCCAGGGCTCAAAGCCAGATACTCTACTGAACTTAAGCTACCTGAGGGGAACACTGCCCCACACTGCCCCACCTGCCCAACAGGGGTGATGTTCTTCCTTTGTTTCAGACATACCCCTGGGGAAATGAGAGAGTACAGTTACACACGCCCTGGCCAGCACATAAACCTCCAACATTATCACATTTGCCTATGGGGTGGCAGCTAAACTCTGTCCCTGTCCCATACTGCACCAGATCTTCCAGGTCCAAGCTCTGTGGCCTTCAGAACATTATTTCCTGTCACTCCTTCATTTGTACATTTTTGCTGTTGTCATAGCCAACTGCTATCCTCCCAATTGTGCATTTCCTGCCAAAAAAGTAACATTTCTTCTAGTCTCTATTTTAGAATGTTCCACTTAATTATACCCTGGCATGGTGTTATCTTTTGTAGTAGGAGTCTCCAATCAAGCTTTCCTTTGCTGCATCACCCTGGCTCACACAGACCCATCCTTCTAGGACATGTTCACACGTATACTTGCCCTAGTAACTTCATTAGGCAGGAACTATCTTATTTTCTCTAAATCCCAGGCCTATCACATAGCCTGGTGCATAGAAGAAGCTCTTAGTTTTCAAAAAAAAAGGAGAGACAACAACCTGTCCTGAACAACAAACATTGGCTTCTCTATGTAATTTTCCTTTGCCTCATCAGCAAAGGTACTAAGCCATAAGTACCAATGCTTACTGAACCAGGGCCCACTGATGTGGTCAGTGGGACTGAATAAGTGTGGCTGGGACTGAGAAGTTTATTTCAAGCAATTAGACTTTTTATAAACTTATTAAGGCAGAATACAATGACAGTTGCCGTGATATAATGGTAGTTGCAAGCCAAATAGGGTATACATGATTAATGTCTAGCACCAGTTATTTATCCAAGTCTACATGCTTTGCTGATCTCTAAGGAACACAGAGGGACAACAGGTGGCCTGTATGCTTCATCATCTGAGGGAGTATTTCAGATTCTTAGGAGATGAAAAGCACCTAAAATGTCCCAAGATATTCATGCTCAAACCTTAAAAACACCATGACACTTGCCTCTCAAGGCAGGCAGACCAGGCCAACTCCATGAATCCCTGCAGCAGAGTTCCCTCTCCTGTTTTCTTGTCGTGGAATGACAGAAAACAAGAGGAGTTGGTTCCTGTAAGCTGTCTGAATGTTCATGTGTTATGTGGAAATCTCTTCCCAATTGAAACAGTATCTCCTGGAAGAAGGCTCTTTAAAACCCCTGGAAGTCGGATTTATAAGGCCCAAGAAGTGAACAACTCACACATCTCAAAAGTCCTGAGATTTACAGGAATCAAAAGTGCCCCCCAACCATTATCTACGTACTGAGGACTATTAAGGAGAGTTGACTCTCTCACCTATCAAGCTGCCTGAAACCTTTTTGATAATGTTACTTGTACTAACCTCAATAAGCTTGTTGGCTTACCAAGTTAGAGTCTTTTGGAATCGTGTCTTTCGTGTTGTCATCAGTGACTTGTCTGGTATGAGTAGACATTGGTTTGGATCACCCTGGGAAAAGTCCACAACACCATGCTCATTCAAGTCTTGGGTTCCACTTGGGCTTCTCTGCTTTGTGAGATCATTTGTAACAGGCAATCCACTGTGATTGTCTATGCCCACAATGTGATTATAGAGAGCTATGTCTGCTTTGTGGTCACACTTACAGGTGTGCCACTTATTTGGATTCTAATCCACATCTCACACTGCTTTATCTTAGCAAGGAAGTAAGCGCTTACTCCTATCTGTTGGGAAGAGAAAATACTTTCATTAAAAACAACATTGTCCAAAATATTATGTGATACACAAATTAACTTTTAATTTTTTCAAGTATACCAGACTTATAACCTTAAGGAATAAAAAGTGCTGACATACAACATGGTTATCTGCCTTCCTGGAAAACGGCTTTTCCAGGATTCTGGAGTGTTTTCATACTTTCACCAAGATAATGCAAATTACAACATTTTCATATCTGTTTTTCTCTGATTTGTAAAACTGTAATAATATAGTTTAGTTTGGGTTTTTTTGTTGTTGTTGTTATTTTAAAGAAGTTGTTTCTCAAAGTTCATTAAATTACAGCTCATTTTTTTCCATCTGTATGGGAAAGTTCCTTCTGGCTAAAGAGATTACAATGATTTATTTAAAGGAGTGGCAGCCTAACACTTGCTAGGCAGATTTCTGTCTTAGAATTACAGTTGATTTTTAAGCCATAATTTTATAAATGAAAAGCTATAACCAAACACTAACAGAAGTATATCAACCTAATGAAATCTGTAGATTCGATAATGCAGGCATCTGTGTGACTTTGAGTTACACTCAGGGCATATCATAGAATATTATTTGCATATTTATTCTTTTCAGGCTGAGCAGATATGGGGTCAAATGTGCCCACTATTTGTACATAGTTTTCCAGACTGAAAACATGAAGGGCCTTTACATTTTAATTTTTCAAGTGTTCATGTACTAAAAACATGCTGAAAAAAAAAAAAAAACCTTGATCCCTCAACAGTGGAAATCTCTTACTCACTGGCAATCCATCAAGCATGAACTCTGGTATCATCAATATAATTTTGCTCTAAGCAGCTGGGCTTACAAGGTCATCAATTCCTCAGGTTGCTAGTCATTCAAGAGGAGCACTGTTTCTCTGTTGAATTCTGCAGTGGATGCCAGTTGTTTACTACGCAATTAGACCATGCTGTTTGACTGCTTTGGTGGTTTTTGCAGGTCTGGCTCTTGCAGCTAATCAGCCAGGAAGGTCACTAACTAAAAGCTCTGACTTGGACTGAGTGATGAAAGTGGAGACAGAGAGGAAACTGTCAAGCCGAGAAGTCTGTGTAGAAAAGGAACTCAATCCATGCATATGAATATTCAAAGTGATGTCTTGACAGTTTTCACCCATCCATGAAATGGGTTGTCTTTTGATTCACACTCAGTCTTGAGGTTTTCTTTTTGAGTCTGGTTCATGCATGGTGAGCCAATGTCGAGTGGCTCTAGTCTTCTTGGGTCACAGGTCCGGGGGCTTGTACACACTCACATCCTATGTGGATCCCTGTACACTTGTGATAGACAAATGAGCCTAGGGATAAGACACTGTGGTGAAAGGGACCTCTGACAGTCCTGTACTTTTCTTTCTTTCTTCTCTCTAAAATCAGAACCTGCATAAGATCCTTCATTTGTTTTATTCTCCAGTGGGAATCCTCACCTGTGCTTATGAGTTCATGAGCTCATAAAAGTCACAGTGTGAAATTATCTTGAGTCTGCCCCATCATGGCACATGGTCCAATCTACTACTTCCTACAAGCGCCCTGTAATTCATGGACCTCTTATACATCCAAACTTCAGAGTTCAGATTTTAAACCATGTCTCTCAAATCACATTAAAACACTTAAGTGGAAAGTGAATGAGGAAAATTGATATTTGTAACTTCCGATCTGATTGTGAGTGTTACTACAGCATCCTAATAATCACAGTGAAAGCAAAGGAACTGTATGTGAGGCTACTTATGGGAAAGCTGGAAATAATATTGAACTCACACACAGTACTGTTACTCTGGAAGCTTAGATCACATACCAATGTGTGTTTGGGAAGCAATTATTGACATAGAGGGTAACTGGGAAATTTATTTTTACTTTTAAATTTTTTATTAATGTCATTTATTTTTCTTGACATTATTATACATGTATGCAATGCATGTTAATTATACACACATTCTTTCTCATACATGCTCACACAACCTCTTCAGTTCTCCTCAGGATGACTAAGCTCTCTTGACCCAAAGTACTTTCATTGAGGTTCTGCCAATGAAGTGCACCAACAAGGACCTGAAAGAGGGACAGATGACAGTGGAAGTGTCAAGTTTCCATCTCATGTTTCAGGATTGCTGAGTGGTAGCTTCCTTAAGAGCCACAATATTAATATTATTCAGAAGGCTTTGAAGCAACTGAGGTGAGAAATGTGAGTTCCACCTAAAATACCATGTCCAGAAAAGAGAGTCTCAAGTTCTTAGCATGTAGCTGATTCAATGTTCCTTATGCTTATAATGGCTAAAACCATTCACAAAAGGACCAGGGCTAAAGCCCTTTGCTTTTGAGAATGGTGTTTTGCTTTGGATCTTCTAGCTGGTATACTCATAAGAGAATGTGGGCAACATAAACTCCATCTTATGACTGCTCAGGTCACACCACTAACATGCATTCTTTCTCTTGGTAATTCAAATTCCTAAAGGGAAATGTGGCCTGCTATGTGCCATGGCAGGAAAAGATGAGCTGGATAAATATCTAGTCCTCACGTTGACACACCTTCCACCTAGGCCTGTCAGTAGATCACATAACACCAAACATGAACACCAACAGCAGCCTCTTCATAGTAGTCTCTGGTTGGATAAATACTGACCTTGTCTAGAAATGGAGCAAATGTAGAACATGGTATGGATTTTTATCCTAAGTCTAAGTAAAATGGGCCAACTTGAAACATGGTTCACGTTTTTAAAGTGAACACTTGACTAGACAATATGGCCAAACTGAACTAGAGGAAGGTACTCTCACATGAAAAATGTAGCATGTTTGGAGATACACCAATAATTGTTCTACTGCCAGTGGTGCTGGTACATGAACCTGTCTGAAGACCAATGTCAAAATGACTTAGCAGAAGGGAAGGCAAGAATATTTTCTAGTGTTTAAATTTATAGGGACTTCTAAATTTTTGATGAACTCATAATACCTTCACCAAAAAGCAAACAGAACCAAACAGGTTTTTGCACCCTTTGCTGTAAAACAAGTTACATCCTTTTTTTTTTTTTTTTTTTTTTTT
>NW_022196905.1:88159949-88160507 GCF_008632895.1 Mastomys coucha
CATAATTCTGATAGGCCTGCCTTTATATGTTATTTGCCTTTTTTCCCTTACTGCTTTTAAAATTCTTTTTTTGTTTAGTTCATTTGGTGTTTTGATTATTATGTAATGGGAGGAATTTCTTTTCTGGTCCAGTCTATTTGGAGTTCTGTAGGCTTCTTGTATGTTCATGGGCATCTCTTTCTTTAAGTTAGGGAAGTTTTCTTCTATAATTTGTTGAAGATATTTACTGGCCCATTACATTGGGAGTCTTCACTCTCTTCTATACCTATTATCCTTAGGTTTGGTCTTCTCATTGCATCCTGGATTTCCTGGATGTTTTGGGTTAGGAGCTTTTTGCTTTTTGCATTTTCTTTGACTGTTGTGTCAATGTTTTCTAAGGTGTCTTCTGCCCCTGAGATTCTCTCTTCTATCTCTTGCATTCTGTTGGTGATGCTTGCATCTGTGGCTCCTGATTTCTTTCCTAGGTTTTGTATCTCTATGGTTTTCTCTCTTTCTGATTTCTTTATTGTTTCTATTTCCATTTTTAGGTTCTGGATGATTTTGTTCATTTCCTTTACC
>NW_022196905.1:88160517-88160779 GCF_008632895.1 Mastomys coucha
GGCTGAGATAAGAGAAGCAAGATTTCAAGATCCTTATGTTGTACACAGCCAGACACTGTCACAAACACACAAGCTGACAGTGTATATGGATTGTACAATGTTGGACCTATTTCTCCAATTACCAAATTAGAGAGAGCATTGCATGACAATCAACAAATTTCCAATTCCTCATATTATTGGATTTCAATCAATTGGTATATGTTGGTCATATTAATTTTCAAATTAATATATTAAGAAAAAGTAATTGTCACTTCCTGTTGTT
>NW_022196905.1:88161669-88168009 GCF_008632895.1 Mastomys coucha
TATGTCTTTCTTAAGGTCCTGTATCATCATCATGATAAGTGATTTTAGATCTGAACCTTGCATTTCCGTTGTGATGGTGTGTCCAGGACTTGCTGTGGTGGGAGAATTGGGTTCTGATGATGGCAAGTGGCCTTGGTTTGTGTTGTTTATTTTCTTACGCTTGTCCTCCACCATCAGGTTCACTCTAGTGCTACCTGCCCTTGCTAAATCTGACTGGAGCCTGTCCTTCCTGTGATCCTGGTTGTTTCAGAACTCCTCAAAATCAAGCTAACTCTGTGATCTTGTGATTCTTAGCTACATTCTTTTAATGGTAGAAGTCAAAGTGTCTTTTAGCATCTGGAGATGGCTCTGCCAGTAAAGAGCTTGCCACATAACCACACAGTCTTGGAATTGGATTCCCAGATCCCATGTAAACAACTGGGATAGTGTTGCATTCCTGTAATCCCCATGCCATGGAGGCAGGGACAGAAAGATCCCTGAAACGTGTTCCTCAGCTTTCTAGCCTAAATGGCGATCTCCAGGTTTAATGAGACCTTGTCTCAAAAACTAAGATGAGGAAGCAATTAAGGAAGACTCCTAATATTGACCCATGACCACCACACGTATGCATACATGTGAACCCCTACACAGGAACACCTACACACAAAATTCCTCTGGTTCCCTATCATTAAGGGCAAAATATGGTAGAAAAACTATACCTAACATTCATATGTCAAGTGTTGGAATTCTATTTTTAAAATCTTAATATAACCTAAGCAAAAATAAGTAGAGAAAATAATATTTTTAAATAAATGATTGAAAATAACTACATGAATATGTAACACCACAAGGCTCAATACCTTAAGATAATAGTGTCAGTTTCTATGAAGAAAATATAAGGGAAGGAAGACATAAAATTTCTGCCCAGAGCTCATTCCCACTCTGCATGAATCTTCGAGTCTTTGGGGATATCTCCGAGGTGGCCTGCAACATTAAATCATTCTGAGACTTAGCAAATAGGATTTATCATTACAGCTCTCAGACTTTCCAGTTTGGGGTTTCTCACTTCATGTTACAAATTCATTTTAGGAAAACTGCCTGTCCAACAAATTCCATGATCTTTTCTGTGATAACGATCCTACAATCAGTGGTCTTCCCACAAAGGGAGGAAGGTGGAGAGAGCTTCTAAAGTTTCCCGAGCCCCTTTTGGTAACAAATGAGTGGGAGAGATGAGAGCTGTGGCCAAGGGAACCTCTGGTAGCCATGCTTGCACCTTTCCTCTTGCTCTCTCTCTCTAAATCCAGGACCTGCCTGGAGCTCCTGCTCCCTCCCTCGCACCCTTTCTACAGGCAGTTATTGCCGGTGCTTATGTGTTCACAAGTCTGAGAATCAGTTTGGGTAGGTTATATGGTGGAAACTTGATGTTCTTTTCTAGTCTGCTCAGTGTATCATAGTTGAAACCTTCATGTCTTAGCCTCAGGTACTTCAAAGCCTCCTGATTAATCTGAATACTGCTGACAAAAACCCAAAAGACACTAATGCTGTTCATGGTGATCGGTCTCTATATCCAACAATCCCTTGCATTCCTACAGCTGCATAAAAGGCCCTGCAGCTCAAATGGGTCATTTATATGGCTTAGTCCTCTTCAACCTAGTGTTTCGAAACTTGGCCCATGGACAACCCACCTCATCCCCCACTGAAGATTAGGCATGATCCCAACAGAAATGAATAGAAATTGATTTTAAGAGAATTTAATAAAAGTACTGCTAGAGGACAGACCGGAATAGAGAGGCCACAAGGATACAGTGATGTTCTGTTAGGAGTTGGTGCCAGAGGAGTAGGGCGAAGCAGCTTGTGCTGGCTGGTTTTGTGTGTCAGCTTGACACAAGCTGGAGTTATTACAGATAAAGGAGCCTCTCTTGGGGAAATGCCTCCAGGAGATCCAGCTGTAAGGCATTTTCTCAATTAGTGACCAAGAGGGGAGGGCCCATTGTGGGTGGTGCCCTGTGTTCTATAAGAAAAGCAAGCTCAGCAAGCCAGTTGGCAGCATCCATCCATGGCTTTTGCACCAGCTCCTGCCTCCAGGTTCCTTCCCTGTGAGTTCCAGTCCTGACTTCCTTTGGTGATGAACAGCAATGTGGAAGAAGCTGAATAAACACTTTCCTCCCCAACTTGCTTCTTGGTCATGATGTTTTGTGTAGGAATAGAAACCCTGACTAAGACACAGCTGGTGTTAGAACACAGAAATAGTGAGCACTATGGAGTCACCTGGGCTGGGATAGTAATTAAAGGTACCACTCAGTAGTCCTGCAAGGTGACACGGAACCCAATTCTTCCCCGAGGCATTCTTTAGGTCTGTTAGCACTCTTCATCATCTGACCCTCACTGGAACCCAAAGGTCAGGGAGTTCTCTGAAGCCCAACAAAAAGAATAGAAAAAGAGTCAGCATAGCTTAAGAGAGTAAGTGGGAAATACCCAAGTTGCCTGATACCAGAAGATACCAGAAGGCTGAGACTTACCCTGCCTGTGGATAGTTCCTGTTTGATAAGTGACTCCTTTTTTCTGCTTCATGCAAACTGTGTCATACTAAACTAGAAACTGCCACACACATAGGGGATAACCAAGTTTGCATTTGAATAAATGCAGTATTGTAACAAGTTTTTGCTAATAAAGTGTCAGTGGAAGCAAGTGTGTCTCTTCTGCTCTAAACAATGGTCTACGTTACCATGTCTGGTTGCCATGCATTTTATTGTTCTCTCCTTCCTGCTCATCTGGATATGAGACCTGAGGCCTATACTATAGTAAAGTATTAGAGAAAAAGATGGATACTCTTGGGGCATCATGTTAAGGAAACATCCCACCAAGTAAAGCACTGCACATTAGCAAGAAATAAACTCTGAAAGCTGGCTCCATGGCTTAGGAGGAGAAAGCACTTGCTGCCAAGCCTAATGACCTGAGTTTGATCCCTGGAACCCATAATCTGCAGAACCACACACATGCATACAGAAATAATTTCTTTTAAAAAGTTATTAGTAATGTAGGGACATTACTGCATGGATCACTTGCTCCCTTTAAAATAGACTTTAAAGCTACAGCCTAGAAATATAATTTGACTAGGTTCTGCCTTCTGGTTCTTACCACTTCCCAGAAATGCTTACCACTTCCCAGAAATTACAAATCTGTTTATGAATCAATCCATTGATTAAGTCACCACTTTCAAGACATCATAACTTCCTCAAAACCCCATGTCTAAACAAGCCAGGCTTAGTGGCTCATGACGTTAATCCCAGCACTCAGGAGGAAAAGACAGGTGGATCTCTGAGTTCTAGGCCAGCCTGGTCTACAGAGCTATTTCTAGGACAGCAAGTGCTATATAGACAAATCCTGTCAAAAGAAAGAAGAAAAGAGATAGGGAGGGAGAGAGAGAAAGATCTACAAACTCTACCTCAAAAAACATAGGAGAGAGGTGGTTACTTCAAGTGAGTTATGGACTGACTGGCCATTTGGCAGGATGTGAAGTGGAGATTCAGCATTATAAACAAAGCATCTACCCAAAAGAAAATGTGCCAGAAAAGGTCACCTTGCATTATTACAAGGCCCTACACACAACTCAAATGAGATACTGCCCGCCAAACACCTGCCCCTGCCCAGGGAAGCCAGTGTAAGGTTACCCAAGTGCCACCCAAGCCCCTTCCTGCCTTTTACCTTCACTTTTACCTTTCATTGGGGTCTAGCCTTGGAAAAGCCAAAAGCAGCCTGGTGAGTGAGTAAAGAGGAGCAGAGCCCTGAGCCCTGAGCATGGAAATGGAGACACTGCTCGTGCCTTTGAAGCAGAGTGAAGCTGGAGCCTCAGACTTCAACTTCAGATGAGATCTGGATTTGGATAGATAAAATAATAAAACAAGACTCTTTGCCGATAGACTAAGGACTGAGAATACTACTTACAACTTACCAGGATAGTCACAAGACCTAGCCTAAACTTCTTTCAAGAAGCAGGAATGACTTGTTCTTCCTTGGAGGGAAAAAAATGAAGAGTAAGAAAGTCATAACAATGATTGCAGAGCATATTTTCTGTCCACAGCTTTGATAGCCCTCAACACCACAGTGTCTCATGCGCTTGAATCCTCCTACAGACCCAACTGTATACATACAGCTGGGAATGCCCTATCTAGTTTTATTTCTTAAACAGTTTTTAGTGCATTGGCACATGATTAAAGTCCGAACAAGCACATGTAATAAAAACACATTACAGTTTAGTAGATATTTTATCCTGTAGGTCTCAGACTCTAAAGACAAACTCTAAACTGTAAACCAAGTACCTACATCTGGGTACATTAATGAAAGAAAGTAATTCATCAACAGGAATTGTAGAACCATGCACACTGGTAAAATTGAAACACTTCTCATTTATAGTATAGCTTTCTGTTCGTGGTCATCAATCTTTTTATCTTTTCCAGATGCAGTACTGATAGGATTTTAACTTTGAGCCCAACTTTATAAGATAAGCAATTAATTTTGGAACATCCTTTAAAATTATTTCCCTCTGAGGTATAAGACAAGACCCATCAAGAGACCCCCAAGTTCCCTTCACAGCATGAGAATTTTAGGATTGGTATGTCTCTGAGGATTCTTTATCTCTAACTTTAGACTGAGGTAAAATGTAAATATTAAGCAGGCGCATATGTATGCACACATTACTCTGAGTACCTCAGGGTCCCAGCTGTCTCCTTGCAAAAGGAGAGGGACGAACCAGTTGATGAAGATCCCTGAGTCCAAAATTATTTCTCTAATCACTTGTGAGTGCTCTTGACCTGCTCTATTTACTTTGGGGAGTGGAAGGAGAAGATGTATGGACTGGACAAGTTGTCTCTGCTAATGAGGTGAGAGGTTGAACATGAAGACCTCACAGACACTCCACTGCCTATGGAACTTCCAGAGTTGATGTCCATCATTCCTCTTGACATGAGGAAGGGCTGATACGGGGTTGGTTTTTTTATTTTTTATTTTTTTTTAGTAGTGGCTCATGCTTTTTTTTAACTTTTATAGCATTATGATGAGAAAAGTTACATGATTTCACTTTATCTGAATTTGTTAACATTTAAAAACATATTTTAATTAAATAAAATTGAGTCACATTCTTGTTCCCCTTTTGTACCACTGCTTCTCCCATAGACCCCCCTTCAATACCTACAATATCTTTTTTGTCGTATTCCTTGAAATTTATAAAATATTATAACAATAAAAATAAGTATTATAAAAGGTGTTTGATATAAAACAACAATCGATTTAACAGTCTTATGTAGATGCTCATCTACAGCAATAGTGAAAATACATTTTCCTCAATATAAATTTTAAATAACTCCAAACATATTAGCTGTATACTTCAAAATAATACATCACTACTAGTATTTTCTTAAATGAACATGAATATATAAAGTCTTTTTGTTTGTTTTGTATTTAGTAGAGTTTAAAATCTTGGCTCTTACTGTGGTACAAGCCCAAAATAAGAATAATTTTTAGACATTGGGTTTCACTGTAATAAGGCTGTATTTCAATGACCCTCACATCACCAAAGGATTTTACCTCCATCGTAACTAAGCTGAGAGTTGATAGTTCTGCTGCACCAAGAAATGAATTGTAGGCTCAATTTTTGGATACAGACTTCCTGCTATCGTCAAAGCTATTTGACTTGAGTGAGTGACTTCATTCTCAGCCCACAGAGAACAAGTTACATTCATTTAAGAAATGGTGTAGGTATTAAGATGGTCTATCCATAAAGTCATTCACCAACTGTTTCAATGAACAATGGTTCTGCTTGGAGGGTGGCACAGACATTAGGTGAGGGTAAGAATTTGGTTCATTAGCTGTGATAATTTGGAAAAGCATTCAACTCAGAGAAAGAGTAACTTATAAAGTCCTCTTCTTCAAACTTGATACAAGAGCTACAAATGTCAAGCAAAGAATTCAGTCTCACTTTGTTGTTCTCTTATAAGCCACCTCTCTAGTTAATTGTCTATGTTTCTTTTGGGTATATAAATACTTTTGGAATATATAAGCTGTTCTGAAAACCATAGTATAGTGTAAAACTATGAAATAAACAATACTACTAATAGAGAGGCTGAGATTTCAAGATCCTTATGTTGTACACAGCCAGACACTGTCACAAACACACAAGCTGACAGTGTATATAGTTTGTACAATTTTGGACCTATTTCTCCAATTACCAAATTAGAGAGAGCATTGGATGATAATCAACAAATTTCAATTCCTTGTATTATTGGATTTCAATCAACTGGGATATGTTGGTAATATTAATTTTCAAATTAATATATTAAGAAAAAGTAATTGTCACTTCCTGTTG
>NW_022196905.1:88169170-88180272 GCF_008632895.1 Mastomys coucha
TGGGAGAATTGGGTTCTGATGATGGCAAGTGACCTTGGTTTGTATTGTTTATTTTCTTATGCTTGCCCAACGCCATCTGGTTATCTCTAGTGCTACCTGCCCTGACTAAATCTGACTGGAGCCTGTCCTTCCTGTGATCCTGGTTGTGTCAGAACTCCTCAGAATCAAGCTGTCTCTGTGATCCTGTGTTTCTGGGATCCTGGGATCCTGGGCTTGTGAGATCACCTGGAAGTGTGGCTCTTTCTCTGTGTGTTGTGGGACTGTCTGCAGAACTTGTGCCCAAGGTCTGCTCAGAACAACAGACTGGAAAAAACCCGAGTCACTGGGCTGGCGGAGTTCCTGTGTGCCTGGTCCCGCTGGTCCCAGTTACTCCCAGTGTTGGGACAGATGTTGGTTCCTGCTCACCTCTGATCCTGGGTGTGTCAGAGCTTGGTAGTGGAGCTTCCTCTGGGTGTTGTGGGACTGGCTGCAGAGCTTGCGCCCAAGATCTGCTCTGGACCCCAGCCCACGGGTTGTTTTTTTAAGTAACTGTTAAGGAATGTGTGTCTCTGGTTCTCTGAGCATCAAGACTTGGAACCCCTATAGTAGTCAGTAGAGTTGTATGCTCTGGAGCATACTAAAGACACACTTCAGGTCATCAATGCAGGTTATCCTGGTGGCCTGTTCAGAGATCTAACCTCCTATCACGTCCCCTTTGACCAAGATTAAAGCTCCATCAACTCTTAAGGGTGAGTCTGAATTTTCCAAGTTCTTCAAAGAGAAATGGAGAGACTCATTGGACAACCTGTTGTCCTTTCTTAATTATTGTCCATTAAGTTCATTAAATGACCTCTCTTTGGTGGCTTAGTGCAATACGGCATGAAACAATGTTAGTGGCAAGATTTCTAATTAATGCCTAAATTCCCACAATCCTGCCGTCATTGGTCGCTACTAATCATTTTATTAAGCCTTTGTGACAAAGTACAACACGTCAGAGAATGGGATAAACATGAGAGAGGAAAAGACAGAGCCATAGAAGAGACAGAGGCCTGACTTAAGAAGGACCAGGACATATGTCTGAGGAAACCAAGACACAAAAGTGAGATAGAGATTCATAGAGAATCAATTGGTCTAGGAAACACTGTGCTTGCCGGTCCAGCAAGAGTTGGCACTCTCAAGCCCTGATGGACCCCATGCAGCTGGAGCATAGTGGGCAAGCTGGTTTCTTTCTGTGAATGCCATGGGCCACGGGCAGGATCTGTGGGGAAAGACTTCTGAGGATGAGTAAGAAGGCAGGTGGATAAGAACGGTCACCTTACACCCCTAAAAACAATTGGTGGCTGCTAATGAAAATATACATATAGAAATCATCCTACAAGGAGATGTGCAATATCACTAATTGGGAAACTGCAAACTTGAACCACAGAACAGCAAAACATCATTTTATACTTATTAGAGGGGCTGAAAGAAAACATTGACACCAACTGCTGAAAAGGTTATGGAGAAATTGCACCATTCATACATTGCAGAGAATGGTGCAAAATCATGCAGACACCTTGAAAAGCAGATTAGTGGTTTATTGATTTTATTTCATGTGCATGAGTGTTTTGCTTGCATTTATATCTGTGTACCCCTTGCATACCTGGTGGTTATGGAGGCTAGAAGAGGGCATTAAATCTCCTGGAACTGAAATTAAAGTTGTGAGATGCCATGTGGGTACTGGGAATCAAACCTGAGTCTTCTGGGGAAACAGAAAGTATTCTAAACAACTTAATCATCTCTCTAACCCCTGATTAATTTTTTAAAGGATCATAAACTCTAGAAATCAATATAGCCCCACTGACACAATAATGGTATGAATGATATTGGGATAGCTAAACATTTTCTGACTTGATTTAAAGCCTACTACAAGACAGAACTCATGCCTGGCACTGATGACTAAGCCAGGAACCCATGGCTACATCGGCCATAGACCCTAGGAGAGAAACTATTACTATTATTCTGATAAATAGGCTTCATATTAAACTGCCCCCCTAGGGACTTATATTTATATCCTTATATTAGTGCATCTCTCACCCCTCATCTGAGAAGCATCTTTTTGCATTAAGGAGTAATAAGGACAGAGATTCTCACCCTCCAGCATAGCTTTCATGGTTGTCCAATGATGGGATTAGACCTCAATAGGTGCTTTGACAATTCCATGATTCAAGTGAGTGATACATATGTGTGGGACCATGTTTTTAGTCTTCTTTATCAAAGATCATCTGATAATCTTTATGACAATAGCAATAACCTTTTATATAGCATTATCCCAGAACTATGCCCTGCTTTTCATCCTCCTGAACACTGCTTTGCATATCATAACATGATTACTGGAGTCCTGAGAGGAAACACTGAGCTGTTTCTTTCCTGGCTAACTCCACCCGCCTGTCCTACAAGAACATGCTCTATCTACAGAAAAAACAAGGAAGGAAATAAAGTCTCTATGAGGACATTCACAGTAACGTCAAGAACACACTGTTTCCAGATCAGCAAGGGCTTTAGAAATTCCATTGTGTAAATCTCATTATCCACCTGGCTGTCATCTATTATCTTTCATTTGAAAATATTTTAGATGCATTTATTTTTATGTGTATGAGTTGTGTGTGTGTGTGTATGTGTGTGTGTGTGTATGTGTGTGTGTGTGTGTGTGTGTGTGTGTGTGTGTGTATACCACATGTTTTCAGTGCTGATCCTCTGGAAACAGAGTTACAGCTGGTTGTGAGCTATGATGGAGTCTCATATTCCCAGCACTTGGAAAGTGAAGCCAAGAGGATCAGGAGTTCAAGTCCATCCCAATCCATAGAGCAAGTCTGAGGCCAGGCTAAGATATGTGAGACCCTGTCTCATGATGATGATGATGATATATTATTATTAATATCATATTATTAATATGATATTATTTTTATGTTGACTATAGATGTCTTCATAAATATGCAAATGTTTCCTAGGTCCCCAAGTCAGTAAAACCTTAGTCAAATTATGCAAGAGGCCCTCCCATGAAGTAGACTTTGCCTCTTTTTTATAAATTTGTTGAAAAATCACTGGAGTGGAAGGAAACTCCTCAGGTAATTTAAGAGTACTGGACAATGTCCCTTTCAGAGATCAAGTGCAACTGAGGCTTCTCAAAATTAATTTACATTGGCAAAGAGCTTTCTAGTTCATCCTCTGGTGTCTTGCTTCCTCATTGACTATGAATGTGTATTGGAGTTGAGGGAGGGGTTCGATATGACCAGAACATATTGTATGAAATTCTCAAAGAACTAATTTAAAAAGCAGAAGCTCACAGAACAACACATTATATAATAGAAGGAACTGAAACACTTTGGGTAAAGTTAGTAATCCTAGAGAAAAGTTATCATACACAGAGAGACCAGGTTTCCGCAGCTTCCCAACATCACATCCCTGTACAAATTCAACTGAGCAGAGTCCTAGAATTTTTTTTCTTTTCCTCTGTAGAGAACTATATAGCCACATCTCTGAATAGTAACAGATCCTTGGATTTATGGCTACCGTTTCTTGCCTTTTCACACTCCAGAGTTCTTCCATCTGATCCACAGATGTGACCAATTATGTCTCAGAGACAATGAAACTGGGAAGAGCTGGTTTCTGGAGTGTTCTAACATCGCATACTAATAAAAATTCTGTTGTGTATGCTTCAGGAAGTCTCACTTCTCTGGAGCAAAAGGAATGGTGAATAAACTTAAATGCCGACGCCTCTGCTACTGAGCCTCCTCAGTACCCTACCCTCCTCCCCACCAATCTGGCAGCATCTGAGAGGGCACAGAGCATAGAGTGTGCAGGAGATTCTATCAAAGCCTGGAGATGGGCCAAGAACTCACACAACAACAACAACAACAAAAAGATGGAGTCCATGAAGACTCAACAGTCTTGGCCAGTAGCATATCACAGCCGTGGCACTCTGCAGCTTCCACGAGTGAAAACACAAAAGCTGCATGTGCCTCCTACCTTCTCAGAGCTAGTAGCATATGATGGTTGTGGCACTCTGTAGTTTCCAAGACATAAAAACTGCATGTTCATTATCAGAGGTACTTTTACCATTCCAAAGAGGTTTCATGTTTCAAGGAAGCCTAAGCTGACCCAGGTTTGAGTTTTCCACATAAAGAAGCCATGTGTAGATGTTTTGCAAGTGTGAGAACACAGGGGTTGTTTCTTAAAGCAGACACAGTTGAATAGACCTCCCACTGGAGAAGCAGAGAGAGGTAGATCTCAGGAGTCCCTCTGACCATCCAGGCTAGATGGATCAATGAGTTTTAGGTTTAGTCTCAAAAGAATAAGGTGGAGAGCAACTGAGGAAGACAACATTGTCTAGATCTGGCTTTCACAATCATCTGCACATGTACATGTACTCTATGAGCATATGCACATGCGCAAACACACACACAGAGATTAAATTACTAAAAGAATTTATAGAGGGAAATGCTTAATAAAACAACTCAGCAGACTAGAATTACAGCTCTCATTATTCAACAGTTTTGTGTTTTGTGCATATATCAAACAAGACAAGAAAAAAAAATAGAAATAGTCATGGCCAATGAGGGTAAAAAAAGAAAGTGTATTGTTGTTGTTTTACTTCATATGTTTTTTTCCTGTTAATTTATTTTTTTATTCACTTTACATCTCAATCACTGCCTACTTTCCAGGTCCCCCCCCACACACACACACAGAGTCCCTCCACAAATTTCCCCTCCCCTTCTCTTCTGAGAGAGTAGAGCCCTTCCCTGGGTATCCTCTGACCCTGGTACCTCAAGTCTCTGTAGGACTATGCTTATCTTCCTCAACGAGGCCAGACAAGGCAGTCCAGCTAGAATAGATTCTACAAATATACAACAGCTTTAGGAACAGCCCTATTCTAGTTGTTGTGAGACCCACCAGAAGACCAAGCTGAGCATCTGCTACAGATGTGCAGGGGGCATAGGTCCAACCTGTGCGTGCTCTTTGGTTGGTGATTCAGTCTCTCAGAGCCCCCAAGTGTTCAGGTTAGTTGACTCTGTTGGTTTTCCTGTGGAGTTCCTATTTTCTTTGGGGCCCTCAGTCCTTCCCCCCAATTCTTCTATAAGAGTCCCTGAGCTCCCTCCAATATTTGGCTGTGTGTCCTGCATCTGTTTCAATCAGCTGCCGGATGGAGCCTCTCAGAAGACAATTATGCTATACCGCTCTCTGCAAGCATAACAGAGTATCATTAGTAGTGTCAGGGATTAGTACTTGCCCGTGGGATGGGTCTCAAGTTGAGTTATTGGTTGGCCATTTCCAGCCTCTAATCCATCTTTGTCATGCATTTCCTGTAACAGGACAAATTTTGGATCCAAAGTTTTGTGGGTGGGTTGGTGTCCTTATCCCTCCACTGGAGATCCTGCCTGGCAACAGGAAGTGGCCTCTTCAGGTTTCATATCCTCACTGTTATGAGTCTCAGCTAAAGTCATCTCCAACATTCTTAGGAGGCTCCCTCATCCCCATCTGGCACCTCCTAGAGATGCTCCCCACTATCCCAGCCCCTGTCCACTACAGATTTCCATTCATTCTCCTGGCCCTCTGGCACTCACTCCTGTCCCTCCCCATATCTGATCCTACCCCCACATCCCCCTCCCTATCCCACACCCCTCTCCCATCCAGATCCCTCCCTCCCTCCATCTGCTTCCTATGACTATTTTATTCCCCCTTCTAAGTTAGATTCAAGAATCCTTGTTTGTGCCTTCTTTCTTGCTTAGCTTCTTTGGGTCTGTGTAATGTAGTGTGGGTATCCTGTACTTTATGGTAAATATCCACTTATAAGTGAGTATTTAACATGAATGTCTGAACAAAAAAGATAACTTTTATCATTGACCATTTTGACTGTTCCATTCAAAACAACCAGTTACAGACTATAATGCATCAAAAGATGTTGCTGGGATTCTAGAATAGGATTATTTTGTCATTGCTTCCCCATCCTTAACAATGTATTGTGTGTGCACGAGTCATGCCTTCCAGAAAACAGAACAAAACAGAACCAGACCTGAGGCAGCAATACAAGGTATAGCCAGAACACTTGAGATGCCTGTTGGATAACAGCCATACTGCACATAACTACAAATATCAAACATTTCTTGCAACAACTGGTTACAAGTGGTCCTTGAACACCCAAGGCAAGCACCAATCATCTCAGCCTTGAAAGCAGCTCAGTACTCAGGAGAGGATGAGCATATCTCACTAGTTCTCATTGGGTCATAGCCAGAGAGAAAGTCAACAGCATCTCAAAGTAACTAGAAAGCAAGAGTCTATGGTATTTTTTTTATCATTAGGTCATAAGGGTCATAAAAATAGGAAGCTATGCTGTCATTCTTATCAACTTTGATAACAAAAGAAATTAATTTAGAATAATTCATTTTAGAAAAGTAGATATATTCCTTATATTCGCTATTATAGATCTACTGTTATCTCACTTGGTTTTATGCTATTTATAATTTATATCTAATAATGGAAAAATAAAATTCCCATCAGAATAAAGGTGTAATAAAACCCAACTACTTGCTATTTATCAGAAATAAACAAGAGTAACATATCAGGACCAAAAAATATTAGAAATGAGAAAGATTTCATCATGATAAGGGAGTCATGACATCATAAAAACACACAATCATAAATGAGTATGCATCTAATTATACAACGTCA
Source organism: Mastomys coucha (assembly GCF_008632895.1). Lineage (NCBI taxonomy): Eukaryota > Metazoa > Chordata > Mammalia > Rodentia > Muridae > Mastomys > Mastomys coucha. The sequence continues at coordinate 88,175,858 of NW_022196905.1, forward strand.
AAAATACAAAATGGGAATGGACAGAACTAATAATAGAAATAGGTAAGCTCAGAATAATTAAAAATGTCTGCTCATCTCCTTTATTAATTAGTATAACTGCTAGGGCAAATTAAGTAAGAATATAGAACAATGGAAAAGCAGTATCAAGGAAAATGACATAGATATAGATAGGCCTTATATAGAATAATTCACTCACACTGATGTAGACATAGATAGACTTTATATAGAATAATTCACTTAAACACACTGATGTAGACATAGATAGGCCTTGTATAGAATAATGCACTCACACTGATGTATACATAGATAGGCCTTGTATAGAATAATCCACTCAAACAAACTGATGTAGACATAGATAGGCCTTGTATAGAATAATCCCTCACACTGATGTAGACATAGATAGACTTGTCCCACTCACACTGATGTAGACATAGATAGACCTTGTATAGAATAATCCACTCAAACACACTCACATTATTTTCAGAAGTACATGGGACAGTCACTAAGAAAGACTCAGAAGGACTAGAAAAAGCCAAAAGAAATTTAAACCCTTGAAATCCTATAGTGTTCTTTGAACAGAGCAAAATGAATCAGTAATAGCTGGTGAGGGGATATTGAAAAACCTGCAAGTATTTGGAGAGTAAACATACTTCCAAGTGGTTTATTAGGTAATCTACCACAAGAAATGTTACATTAGATTTATGTCTGAATAATAATGAAAACGCAATACAGTCTGACTTACAGAATGTAGGTACAGTGGTGCCACGAGGGAAATTTGGAGTTTTCAAGTTTCCATTAGGAAAAATAAAGGTTTGAGATTAATAATACAAGATTTAATGCTAAGAATCTAGAGAAAGGAAAAACAAAGTGAATTCAAAGTAAGCAGATGCTAAATAATGAAAATATGAATAAAATCAATGAAATCAATAAACTAGTAATTCATAAGGGAAAATAAAAGAACATAAACCTGGTTTGTTGAAAATTTGTTTATCTTTAAATTAAACCACTCAAGGGGGATAAAAAAAGAGAAGACACAGATGATCAAACAGGAATAAAAAAAGATGCCACTGTTGCAGACATCAAAAGAAAAGGAGCCCTTTTCTGGGTGTGGAGCAGGGTGCTTGCCTTTCGTGGTCAATCCTCTGCACTGCATAGCTGACATGGCAGCGCACACTAGTACTCCCAGCACTTACTGCATAGCTGACAGACCAGTTCACACCTATGATCCCAGCATTCACCATGTAGCTGACATGACAGTTCACACTTGTGATCCCATCACACAGAGCATACCTGACTGCAGTGCACACCTGTGATCCTAGCACTTACTGCTTATTTGGCATGACAGTGCACACCTGTAATCCCAGCATCCAGAGGGAGGAGGGATGATGATCAAAAAACCCACAGTCATAATCATCTTTGGTTACATATCAAACTAGAGGCCAGACAAGAATATGTGAGACCTTATTTTAAAACGAGGCTGCCATAAACAGATTTTTGCAATACATTTGACATTTTTCAGATTTTATTTAAAATCTAAAAGCCAGATATGAAAACATTATTTTCTATGAATTTCAAATCAGCTAAGTGACAGAAAAGAACCCACTGGCCACTGGTTTCTGTTGATTACACAAGACATGGCTGATAAAGAGGCAAAGAGGAGCTCTGAGAGTGAGGAAAATGTCCCATAGTTTATTGGGGCAACAAATGGACAGGTGTGTGTGTGTGTGTGTGTGTGTGTGTGTGTGTGTGTGTGTGTGTGAAACTTCAACAGACTGCATGGTATTTTAACTAAAAAGCCAGAAAGATATCAAAACTGTACATTTCAAATGAGTATACTTTATTGTTCATGTATTTAACTTCATTAAGATTGATGTTTTTTTTAAAAACAGAACAAATATAATATAGACTTTTAGAAAGACAAAAATGCAAAAATAAATTCATAAGATATTAAAAATGTAAAGCTGAAGAGAGATTCTCTATATTATAAAATTTCAAATATGGAAGACATTGTTTTAAAGTATGGACTATCCAAGAAATGAAAGATGGAGGGAAACCCCAAATTCCTGATATCTTACTGAGTATAAGGAAAACCTAAATCTTTAGTTTGAAATGTTTTATGAAATGCTCTCTTTTGTTTGATTGATTTATGCATTGAATCCAGTTTTAGAAATAGCCTGGTTCACTCATACCTCTGTTCTAGCATGGACACCACTATGTTTCAGGTCCCAGTATGAATGCCAACTCCCTCACTGTGATTACCTATCGTTTCACAGTACATTTGTCTGTGTAAATGCCTGGGAAACATACTGTGAACATGCCACTGCATGGTCTCGAGAACTTGGCCTCTTTAGCTCTCAGGTCTGGACTTAAAAGAATGGTTCAAATCTGGAAACCAGACACTGGGTCATGACCATCCTGTGATGGCTGTCAAGTTGTAAATCATCTCACCCGTATTTCTTTTGGTTATGTAGATGGAACCACACCCACCCTGAGGACACTATGGATCAGCACCACAGTTTGCTCCAAATCAGATCTAGCCATTAGTTCTTTGTCTTTGTCAGACACTAAGATAATTGCACCTACTTAACCTACTGAAGCTGCCCCACCGGCCTGGTATCATATGCACATGTTGAAGTGCAGTCTGCTGAGTTACTTCTGTAAGGGCATTTCCTAGTGCCCAACACTGAAGTTCCTACTAATGCCAGCTTTCTTCTCTCCAGGGCAGCTCTCCTGCTTCAGTAAAGGGTGTGTCCTGTAGCATAGATGCCTTCCGAGATGTAGATTCTGTACTCATCCTAACCTATACACTCATCACAGATTTGTTTTTTTCATTTGCCATCTGCCATGGAAACTCTGGCACTTCCAGCACTCACTGTGAGGGATTGCTCTTTCTATGCAAGGAGGCATGCTAAGTATGTTTCATCATGTCTTGGCACCCTTGCTTGAATTTCAAGGCAAGTCTCCTAGAAGAGTCTTCCAAGTTGATAAACTCCCTTTTCAAACAATATGCTCTGCTGTGATAGATCCAGAGCTCTCAGAAGTTCCCCCTCCCTCTTTCCGCCCTCCCTCTTTCCGCCCTTCCTCTTTCCACCCCCACTTTCCCTTCCCTCCCTCTCCTTTGTTTTGGTTATGCTAGTTATCAAATGCAGTATGTTTAGCCCCGTGCTAAGGAATACACAGAGATTAGCATCTTACTTAACCATGACTTTAGTGATATTTAGTAATATGAGTGAGCCCTTAATAAGGAAATGCAGATTCAGGATAAGTAGTGTTTCCCAACCACACAGCTAGTTCTCCATTAATCTATGCCTGAAAGTGACCCTATTCCAAATCCCATCGTTTTATCAATGACACTATTTGGCCATTGCTTCTTCCTTGATCAGTCTCTATTACTGGCAACACAGATGCCTGAACAAGGCCTTTTTGAAGGAGTTATTATTATTATTACAGTTGTGAAATATCTGTTTATTCTGTTACTTCCAGTTATGCAACCAATTCATAAGAAACCACTAGATTAATTTTACACAATTTTGAAAGGACTGTGGCTTTTTTATATATCATTTCAAGTTCAAAATCTTTCCCTTTGAAACTAGAGAGCATATTCATGCCTGCTTTATATATTTACTTCAGTTTGAAAGTGAACTCTCCAGCCCATGCTGATACTCTGGGCTAGCATGAGTAGCAGATGTCTGCTGTCTAGAGCCATAGTCTCTCTGCCCATGAAGACTTTCTGTATGAGCTCAGGCTCCTTACTGAATGCTACCATGGTGACACCCATGTTTCTCCACAAGTGGGTGGAGAGTGTAAGCCCCCTGAAATAGGATGCTGAAGAGACCAGATATCATTGCACTGGGACTGCATTACAGCCTTTGCCTAGCATTTATGCAAGGTCCTGGCTTCTGTCCCTGTACTGGGAAAAACTTTAAGGCAAGTCTATGCCGTGGTCAGGAAGTATCTTGGAAATGGGTATAATAGTATAGGCTGGGGGTATTTATAGAAATGTTATTCTGGTTATCATACTCTGTATACATTCCCACGGTATCCGAACTCAAGACACAGCTATGCTTCCTCTGCTCAGCTGAACGCTCCCTCTGCTGTGCTTTTCCTAACTGCAGCAGGCTGGAATCATCTCTTGACCTTTTCAAAGCTTCACCACACTGGTAAGAACTATCTAGTAACACATCGTTGTCACTTAACATCTTCCTGGATGAATAGTCAAAACTATTCTCAACAATAAAGGAACCTCTGGTAGAATCAGAATCCCGGACCTTAAGCTGTACTACAGAGCAATTGTGATTAAAAAACTGCATGGTGTTGGTACAGTGACAGGCAGGTAGATGAATGGAGGAGAATTGAAGACCCAGAAATGAACCCACGCACCTATGGTCACTTAATCTTTGACAAAGGAGCTAAAA
>NW_022196905.1:88181570-88191502 GCF_008632895.1 Mastomys coucha
TGCAGCCCCTTAGGACGAACAACAATATGAACTAACTAGTACCCTCAGAGCTCCCAGGGACTCAATCATCAACCAAGGACTATATATGGAAGGAGTGATTGTTTTGGCAGTGTGTGTATAGTAGAGGATTCCAAAGTCAATCATCAATGGGAGGAGAGGCCCTTGGCCCTGTGAAGGTTCTGTGCCCCAGTGTAGGGGAATGCCAGGGCCAATAAGTGGGAGAGGGTGGGGTGGCAAGCATGGGAAGTGGGGAGGCAACAGGGGTTTGTTCTTGTTGTTTTTGTTTGCTTGCTTGCTTGTTTGTTTGTTTTTTAGAGGGGAAACTGGGAATTCTTAAAAATTAGAGAAAAAAATAAAAATAATAAAAATAAAAAAACATCTTCCTGGATGTGTCTAGCCCGTGAAGCAATTGGGTGCACCATGCACTGTCTTACATACTATATTCTACACCATGAGGTGGGCATGAAAGCTATCTACATGTAGATTGATTCTGTATTAGTGTCATGAATTTCTCAGAAGCAAGCCTCAGTCCTCTTGGTTACTTCCTCATTCTCTAATAATGATGCAACTTTTTATCTTTTCTTAGGTCTCCCATGATGACACCAGCCTTATCTATCCTATATATTTTTCATTTTGTACTTCCTCTCTTGTGTAACTGTGCCCTGGGAACCCTAGGCAGTTAAGTTTATTCCTGGTGATTAACACAAGATGGGTAAGCTCCATGTAAGGCTAACAGCTCACATAGATAAGCCAAAACTTTCTTCCTTCCTTCCTTCCTTTCTTTCTTTCTTTTTTTGCTATGATTAGATCCAACAGATCTGGGGAAAATATTTTTATGATTTATTATCTATAGTGGCTAAAGACAAATATAAAAATGGTTTAAAATGTCATTGCACAAAGTATGGACCATAGGCCAACAGTATCCATGTTATCCGGAAACTTGTTAGAAACGACAATTCTCATGCCCAGCTCAGGAACTTGGAACTAATCTGCATTCTAGTACAATTTGTAAGTGAGTCCTATGGATATTTATGTTTCAGAAGAATGAATTTAAAAAATAAAATAATTTGGGCTGGAGAGATGGCTCAGTGGTTAGGAGCGCTGACTGTTCTTCCAGAGGTCCTGAGTTCAAATCCCAGCAACCACATCAATTTAATTCAATTCAATCAACCACATTCAATTCTCACAGCCATCTGTAATGGGATCCAATGCCCTCTTCTGGTGTGTTTGAAGATAACAACAGTGTCTTATACATTAAACAAACAAACAAACAAATAAATATATAAATAAAATCTTTAAAAAGTAATTTAATGGGGGTTCTATGTAAAGATGACTCTCCATTGTGCCTGCCATAAACCTAGCTTACTTTTCTGCTATCTTAATGCTGATAGTCCTAGATGCAGAGATGGAGATAAACCTATTTATACTATAATTTTTAAAAGTACTATTAAATGGTCAGGTAGTAGGGGCACAAGCCTTTAATCCCAGCACTTGGGAGGTAGAGACAGGCAGATCTCTGAGTTCAAGGCCAGCCTGGTCTACAGAGAGAATTCCAGCACAGCCAAGACTGTTACACAGAGAGACCCTATCTTGAAAAACAAACAAACAACAACAACAACAAAATGAATAGTTAGTTTTCCTCACACATAGGACTTTATGAGACTGACAACAACTAAAAGACCAGATTCTGTCACATTTATTAAATGGAGTGTGTGTGTTGTATGGGAATTCAAGAGAAAGATTTATTACCTCCTTCTCCAATGTACAGGAATCTGCCATGTGTTAGGATTTCTGGTCTCTGTAGATCAACAGACTGACTCTCTTGTCTTTTGCTTACAATTATTTTCTATAGAAAAAATAAACAAGTGTCTTTGGAACATGTGTCCCTCCATATATCATACACATATGCAAAAGCCCAATGTGTGGGATCAAGCATCTCACCAGGACGGTGGCACAGCGCTGACATTTATCCTCAGTACCAGCTTTAGGACGGGTGAGGGCTACGGGCTCAGCTCAAGCTTCCAACCCCTCAACCTCCTCACTTGCACTTTGCACTCAGTCATGGTAACTATATTGCCAGTTCTGTTAGTACTAATGAAAAACTCAAGTCTGGATTTTCCTGGCACAAATACAAGAGATCAGACTAAAAGAACTGCAAGGGACAAAAAGCAAATCATCTTTTGGGGAAACTAAATTAAACAAATACTGACGTATCTAAAATCTCTGAGGAAGCGGATGTTAAAGTCTAAGATCTGGAGGGGCAAAAGCTAACGGCAGAGAGCAGAAGGCAAGAATCATCGGCACCAACGTGCCCTACAGTTTATCACAGACTCAGGCTTGCGCAGGGATAAGGTGTGATGGCTTAGACTGCAAGCTTGACAGGAAGCCATAAGGTCTGTTTAGAGGGCCCAGTGACTCAGGAGCAAAGGAATGATCCTGAGAGTCATTCTGCCTCAGACAAGCAAAGAGCCTGTGTACCAGATGACACCAATCATTCCCCTACCATTTTCTCTCCACCTGGCTCCATTATAAGGAGTCATCGTCTTATTTCACTAAATTTGTCATTGTCTCCTCATGACAAAATGAGATTAATTCCCCAGGGCCCTACATTCTGCCAGGTGCTGAATTAGGATCTGAATCCAGGTAGTCTGGCTGTAACTCACAAACTCTTGACCACAACCTGTAACTCCCCGCCAATCAAAATAGTTCTGTGCCCTCAGAGGCATGATAAAGCAGATGTTGTGCAGAAAGAAGCCCAGTCGTGAAGTGAAAGTGGAAAGTTGTGTGCCTGTGGTGCAATCTTCTGCGGAGAAAGTTCCCCATTGCCGAGCTGTGAGGGCTGGAGGTTGGGGCAGCAGAGCATAAACATCCACAGACCTCGGGAGCCCATGCGGGGTTTTCCTGGGCCCATTATGCTGTGCAAGCACATTTTCTATGGATTGTCACCAAGACTGTCTGGAATCCTTAAGCATTTCCATGTGTTCAACCATCTAGAAGCAGAAATCACATGTAGGCAGATGGTACTGCTAGGGCACATGCCCTTGCTCCCTCCCTCCTCCCAGGCACCACAGCGATAATAGTGGCATTTAGATGTCATTATTCTCAATACAGCAGGCTTATTCGCTCCTTAGTGACCCCAGTTATTAACTGGTCATATCAGGAACAATCCTGGCTGCCTAATAGGAATGAAAGCTGCCAGGTGAGTGAAATACATGAAATAGCTTTTACGCAGAGAGACAAAGAGCCACCAACAAATCCTCCTAAGTAGGCGAGAGGTTCCAGAGGATAGAAACGTGGCTTCTGAGTCTCCCCGGAGGCGACGGTTACCCCACATGTTTCTTTGATGTTAGGATCTATTTTTCTAATCTCACAGAGCCTCTATTTATGATTCAAGTGGATATTCCAGCTCCAATACGGAACATGGAAGGATAATAAAATTCCTCCTGTAGAAAGAATTTTAGCAAAAATGTGTATCAGCAAGGAGTGTTTCTAGAGTCAAATGTGTGGGACCACCTAATCTTTACTGTAAAATAGATATGCAAAGTTTCTTTAAGTATCCAGGGTAGGAAATCCCCACTTGGGATTTAGGATCATGTAACTGTTACAAAGGAAAGCAATGCACAAAACTTGGAAGAGTGAACAGCAACCGCCTTCAGCCATATGGATTAGATACTGAGTATAGGTAAAAACGTGCAAGCTCCTCAGCCCGGCATAAGCTTTCATTTCTTGAGCTATAATTTTCTTTTTCCTTTTAAAAACTGATTGTGGCAGCTGTGGAGATAGACTAGGGGGCGGGGGATGCTGGCTCTGCACACATAAGGGCCTGAGTTCAGATCTGCAGGAGAAAAGCTAAACATGGCAGTGAGGCCTGTAATCTCAGCATAGAAAGCAGGACTGGACCATCCTAGAAGCTTCCTAGTCAGACAGGTTGGCCAGTTGATTGGCTTCAGGTTGAGGGAGAGATCCTTTCTAACATATAGCTTATTTTTATTGTATGTCTATTGGTGTTTAGCCTGCATGTCTGTCTGTGTAGGGATGTCAAAAGCCCTGGAACTGGAGTTGCAGGAAGGTGGGAGCTGCCATTTGAGTGGTGAGAATTGAACCTGGGTCCTTTTGAAGAGCAGCCAGTGCTCTTAACCACTGATCCGTCCCTCCTGCTCCTTTCTCATGAGACAAGGTGGAGAATGATTTTAAGAAGACACCCGACATTGCCCTCTGTCAGGTACATGTACACACACACACACACACACACACACACTACGTAAAAACACACAAACACAAGTAATGAATTTATGTGTATGGGTGTTTTGCCTGCTTGCATGTCTGTGTGCCATGTGTGTTCCTGGTGCCTATACTAGGACCCCTGAGACCAGAACCACCATATGAGTGTGAGGAAGAAGCAAAATCACTTTCAGAGATGTGGCTAGAGGCAGAAACATCAGCGCTTACCTCAGATGGCTAGACCTAGGCAGTGACACTGGAGTAATAAACAGTAATTCTACTTTTTCTTCTGCTTTAGTTTCCAGGTCTTCTGTGTGGTGAAGGGGGTTTGGCGGGGAGAGGTATGTGTGATATGTGAGCATGTACACACTTGACTGTATGCATATAGAAGACAGACTGTGTCAACATCAGATGTATGTATGTATGTATGTATGTATGTATGTATGTATGTACTGTGGTGTGTAAACACATGAGTGTGTGCATATAGAGGCCAGGCTGAGTCAACATCAGATGTATGTATATATGCATGTAAGTATGGTATATGTATGTGCATATAAAGGCCAGGCTGAGTCATCATCAGATGTATGTATGTGTGCTGTGTGTGTGTGTGTGTGTGTGTGTGTGTGTGTGTGTGTGTACATGAGTGTATGCATATAGAAGACAGACTAAGTCAACACCAGATGTATGTATGTATGTATGTGTGTGTGTGTGTGTGTGTGTGTGGTGTGTACACACACGAGTGTATGCATATGTAAGTGTATGTATGTAAGTGTATGTATGTAAGACAGGCTAAGTCATCATCAGATGTCTTCTTCAATCACTTCCCACCTTATTTCTTGAGATAGGTTTTCTTATTAAACCTGGAGCTTGCTGATTAGCTTAGACTGGCCAGTAAGCTCCAGGCACCCTCTCTTTCCCTCCCTGGTAGAGGGGTTATGGACATGCATCACCATGGCTTTTCCATGGGTTCCTGGGATCAAATTCAGGTCTTTATGATTTTGTGACAAGCACTTTGATGACATAACCACCTCCTCAGTCCCTCTTCCAGACTTGTGACTTGAATTTGCTACCTAGAATATGAACAGCCTTGTAAGAGTTCAGTGAACTCCAACGCTACAAAAATTCTCTCTCACCTGCGACCTTGGGCATTCATGAAGCATGAGATCACACAGGGTTGGGAATAAGATCCAGCTGGTAGTTACTGGAAGTTTACATAATTTTTGGCCTTGTTGCTGTCAAGGAAAAAACCAGGAATGAGGTTGCATGCCTCCTTCTCTGTTCCAGCTGTGGGTCTCTCTACATCCTTCATCTTCTACTCCCCTGCCTGGCTTTCCTTTCAAAATCTTCCCATTCCTTTTATCTCTGCTTCTTCACTCTGAAAAATATGTGCTCCCCAAAGAAGACAAAAGTCCATTTATACACACACACACACAAATAATCCCATAGCATATTATAAGTGCATGCACATGAGACAGAACAGGCACATCTATAGACATTAAAGTCTCATGGTGCTTATGGTAGGGGCCCTGGGAGTTTCTTTTGAGTTATTGAAAGTGTTTTAAGTTGTCTATGATTGTGGCTATATATCTGTGAATTTCCAAAAAGTAACAAATCGATATATTTCAAATGGGTGAATTACAGTTGTGAATTAGATATCGATAGAATTGCTAAATATCATATAAGCATTATGACATGTATACGTGTTATCAAGAGCTTAGCAAATGGACTGAATTCTAGTTCTTGGGTTGGCATTTGTTTAAATTAGTTGTCACAGTTGAAAACCAGAGAGAGCTTATATAAAAGGCCAACCTTGTGACAACCAGAATCTCTGGTATAAACATCTACACTTTTCTGCCTGCGGATACATGCCTTGCAGCTAGTTGCTTGAGAGCCCTTGAGACAGGATCTGAGTTCTTGCACGCAGCTCATCTTGCTGATGTGTCTTGGTTATCATATTGTTTCTTCCATGGAGTTAGTGTCTTCTGCGTTAGATCCTTACTAACTCAACAGCTATTTGTTGAGAGGTGCTGGTGCCATGCACTCCCTCCCTTTCCTGCCTCTTACCCCTCATGAATTTTTCCCACTGCTTTCTGCTCTCCCCTTCATCCTGCATGTCTTTTCTGTCATTATTGTAAAGCTTTTCACTCAGGTAAACCATCTTCTGTTGGTTCTGCTAGTTTTCCAAGTCAGCTGTTTCATTTCTCCTGTCCATTTTAGCCCACAAACCTGCCAAGGGTGATCTATATTCATTGCCCTTTCTTTGCCTCCCACTCAGTGAGCTGCTTCCAATTTTGGCTATGAGCCTACCCTCCTGAAAGCTTCTGCTACAGTTCCCCAGCAGAGGTGAAAAATCCGTTTAATACATTTCTCCCAAGTCTCACTTTCTTCAACACCTTGCCATTTTCCTGCCTAGAAAATATAGAAAAACTGAAAAGGAAAATACTTCTTGGTGTGCTCACCCAGATTATCCATGTTGAAAACCTATGGAATGTGAGTTTTCCTTTCCTCACACATAACTTTCCTGACATTTTATAGATCTCCTTCTGGGACTAACCGCCCAAGTCACTGCACTGGACCTGACCACTCATTCAACAGACTATCAATAAAGCCAGGCTGTGTGGAGAAGGCCTCTGTCCTCGAGGAGTTTACAGTCAGGTGAAATACTGGAAGGGTGTAAAATTGCCAGCATGATCCTTCATATAGATTTGTCATAGATGATATAATTCAAATGTGATATAATGAAGAAATCATGTTTCTCAGAGACCACACAACAAAGGGAGGTGAGCTCCACAGGTAGGTGGTGAGGGTGGAGGACACAGCTTGAAGTTATAGGTGGGTTCCACTAATCCTTGGCTTTCTCATCACAGAGAGTAGAAGATGGGGAAGGGAAGCGGGGCAGAGACAGCAATCTAGATAGCGGGAAAACACCCTAAATATTATATGAAAATGGATCAATAAAGTGCAGAAGTAGAGAACAATGAGTCTAATAGATAAGTTAAAGTCTCCTCGGTCATAGTAGAGTTGTATTATCCTGAGGGCATGGCATGAGGTATAAAGCGACAGAGCTGTCATCACTACAACACTCCTAAGAACGACAAAGTTGCTGCTGCCACCTGTAGGGAATCTAGAATGCAGAGCTCCAGAGAAAGACAGGGGCTTCAGAAAGTACACTGTTCGTGTGGGATAGGGAAGAGATAGTGGCAGAGTCTACAAATATTTAGACAGTAAATCAATAACAAAAATGTGGGCTGTACATGTGCCATCAAACCAGCCTTCCAAACTCCTGTGGGAAGTACTTTCGTCTGGGTGAAGGCCAAAAGGCACTATTGGCCATAGTGTTGTGAGGATCGCAGATTTTGAAGTAAGGAACAAAACCTTAAAGTGTTTCCTTCTGGATAAATTCAGTAATTTGACAATCATAGATATTCTTCCATGTCAAAAGTCAGAGAAGAACCAGAGTCAGACAAAAAAAGGTGTTAGGAAATCTTCTGGCTCAGATTTTGAGCTGGATTAACAAACGTGGCTCTTCTGCCTTGGTTTAGGTCCAAACCTCAGGCTCTGGGAATTAATCAGCAATCAATACAGACATTATACACATCTGAGTGCTGAGAGGAAATTCCTAGGAATGCCTTTCTATGCATTATCTCCTACCATAGTTCCCTCCCTGACCCTCGTTCATGCCAGCTTCGTGGTTGATGAGGCAATGTCTCCATTGACAAAGGAAGAAGAAGGGTATGGAGCAGAAGGGGGAGTGTTCTGAATGTGTTCACCACCCTCTGCTGGGATGCTTCTCCTGTGCTGCCTTTGACCTTTGGTGAGGCCTTACATGTGCTGTGTACCTTCTGCACCTTTTAGGACTGACCTCCCCTCCCTCTCTCATTCAATCCCAGAAAGAAAGGGGCTGCAGGGCTTTGTGGCTCCTTTGCCAGATGAGACAGTACACAGTCACACTGCCCGAGCCCTCAGACTGGCAGAGGATTTGCTGGGTGCTCACGCCACTGCAGCTGTCTTTAAGCATCCTGAGAATCACCCAGCAACAAGGATAGCACAGAAGGTGGCTGCCTATCTGGAGTGGAGCCTTCAGAGGTGGAATTTGTGATTATTTTCTTTGGTATGAGTTACTTTGTGTTCTGTTGCTATTGCCTAGGGGTTTGGTGAGCAGGTCTACTGAGCAATGAGGCCACCCTCTCCTTCTGAATCCCACTGTCATCCTCTAGCCTATGACTAAGAGAGTAACACCTGCGGTAACACCTAGGGAAAATGGGCCAAGGGTATCAAAGAGCTTTCTGACTTACGTGCCAAAAATGGAACTCATAGAGTGTTTGTATGATGGAGGTTCTCTCATGTCCTTGACATAGGACACTGTATTCAGGCTTAAGGCCAAAGTTCAGAGTAATAACAGTGTCACAAGGCTCATGTTAGCCTTAAATATTATTTATATTATATTACATAATATAATATGTTGTATTATATTATATTAATTATAATATATTACATTTTATACAGTATATATTACATATAATATTAATTATAATACATTATATTTATAGTTATATACTATGTAACAAAATATATGGTATAATAATAAATTTTTCATATTAATATATTATATTAAATACATTTATATTAAAAGCTTTAATTGTAACACAGTAGTAAAGTGCTTGTTTATAATGTGCAAGGCTCTGGGATTCCACCCAACACCACAACATGCAAAACAGCTGCCTACGTAGGATTGGACCCCTCTGATGGATATTTACCTTTGTAGCTTCTCTCACATCACACTTCTGTTTATAGCACCTTGGCAGGTTTGCCATTCTACCAACCAACTCTATACCCATCAGACTGGTGAAAGTGATGTGAGTTCATTAAAAGGCTAGCCTAAAGAGGGCTGTGCCAAGAAACTCTGTCCTGACATGATGTCAATGGACAAAGGATGGGAGCTTCATACACTTCTCTTGTTGGCCATATGAAATGGAAATTATCTCACAGTATGGCAGAAAAGAGACCTAACAAATTGTCGCTAAGTCTTCTAGGCTTCTATATCATCTACAGAAGTTACATTTCAAATATGACTTCCAGGGGCTGAGGAATGCTGAGCAATTTGTTGGGAGCAAGGAAGGAGATTTAGAATGTCTGGAATGAGTTGTCACCATGGTTACAGGAATGGAACTCAAGTCACCAGGCTTGTGGGGCAAGCATTTCTACCTGCTGAGCCATCTTGCAAACCCCATCTCACTACATTTGTGTAGTAGATTATCATCTTCAGTAAAAGGAAGATTTTTCTTTAACCTGAGATGCTGTTCCTAACAGCCTTGCTGGGATACGTTCCATTCTGAGCTCCTCCTCTATTCTTCTGTTTACCTTCTAGAAGACCAGCTGCTGTGAACTTAAGAGTAACAGAAGAGGCAACATATGCCAGTGATCACACATTCTCTACATTCACAAGAAGTAAGAGCAACTGGCTTAGGCAAGGGCTGTGAGCAATCAGCCCCTTACCATGGACTGAGTGATGTGTTTATAAAAATATAGAGAGGGAGAGGTTATGTTCTATGGTTGTGTGGTGTGGGATGGGGGAAGGGAATGTCTCATTGGGCCCATGCCAAGGCATCCCTTCCCCCGAGGCATCAGCCACACCATGGTGTAGTATAGAATACAATTTATTCAGGGCATGGGGAGGGGAGTTAAGAGGGTAGTAGAGGAAGAGAGAGGGG
>NW_022196905.1:88191716-88233783 GCF_008632895.1 Mastomys coucha
AAGAGAAGAGAAGAGAAGAGAAGAGAAGAGGAGAAGAGAAGAGAAGAGGAGGAGAGGAGAGGAGAGGAGAGGAGAAGAGAAGAGAAGAGGAGAGGAGAGGAGAGGAGAGGAGAGGAGAGGAGAGGAGAAGAGAAGAGAAGAGAAGAGAAGAGAAGAGAAGAGAAGAGAAGAGAAGAGAAGAGAAGAGGAGAAGAGAAGAGAAGAGAAGAGAAGAGAAGAGAAGAGAAGAAGAGAAGAGAAGAGAAGAGAAAGAGAAGAGAAGAGAAGAGAAGAGGAGAAGAGAAGAGAAGAGAAGAGAAGAGAAGAGAAGAGAAGAGAAGAGAAGAGAAGAGAAGAGAAGAGAAGAAGTAGAGGCCAGCCATGAGCACGAGGAGAGAGAAGGGGGAAAAGAATGGGGAGGAGGGGGAAGGGAAGAGGAAGGGAGTAAGAGCCCAAGAGAGCAAGAAAGGAACAAGGGGAGAGAGGAGGGGCAAGCAGCCCCGTTTATAGTGGCTCAGGCCTACCTGGCTGTTGCCAGGTAACTGTGTGGGTGGAGTTTAGACAATGTCAGAGCTCACCCTCTCAGGCCCGGGCCCTGGCATTGAGAAACAATGGCTTTGATAGCCTGCTAGGGAGCCATATTTTCCAGACTTTTGTTCAACCATTGATTGTTCCATTTGGAAGTAGAATACTGAAGCAGTCTTCTGTAAGCCTGGTGGGTAATTTTGCAGACTAGGGAACTTTTATGGTGGAGAAAAAAACCTGCAGAGCAATTTCAAATTGGATAAAAAAAAAAAATGAAGCATAGTGAGTGAGACATCATAGCTCCTTCAACATACACTGTAGGCTCCACCACACAGGCAGAGCTGACATGTGAGAGATAAGAAACCCTGTTCTCTTGACCAGACGATGTAAAACACGCTGCTTCAGCAAGGTGAGGCCTCTTTTTCTTAGTCATCCCCAGCTCTGAAGCCCCCCAGTGTTAGGTTTTCCTGCCTGGCTTTCTAAACGCACTAGGGCTGGTATCTTACTTGCAATACAAGTCAAAACAAGAAAAGGATGCTAAGTTGGAACATTCTTCTCTGTTAGTAAAGGTCTCTAGTTTCGCTTCTCCCCATCACTGTTCGTTTTTAGTCAGTCAGCAGAGAAGCCAAGAGGTTAGCGGGAACTCTTACTGAGTGTGGGCCAAGTATCGGTTAGATGTGAGGAGGACAAAGCAGTAGGGCTTATGTGCTGCCTGCAGAGCCTAGCTGAGGAAACATGATATTAGGATAAAGAGCTTCCATCTCTCCATGGAAACAGAGCTTGTTATACTGGTAGCTGAACAGAAGGCAAGACCTGGTCTTCTCAACTGGATCCCTCACAAGGATGATCACTGAAGGCACCCTAGCTGCCCTGAGCATGCCAGACATGTCACTGGCAGTTCTTGCCCTTCCCCCATTCCTGGCTTCTAAAAAAAAAAAAAAAAAAAAAACTTGCTAGATTCCATTCCTAAAGCTAGCCCCAGAGGTCTATCTCCTTATTTGGCCACTTGCACTTTCTGAGGCTGATTACTAAGGTCCAGCTATCAAAGTATTGAGGTCCAGCAATCAAAAGCCTCCTTTGGCTCACCTAATTAACATGCCCAATTAAAATTCAAGAACTCATCCTAAAGTAGGATTTCCCCCTTTACCATTATAAACTGCCATTTGCCTATGGGCCACATCTGTCTCCTCTCTATCAGAGGCAGTCCTTTGTCCCTCCAGGACAAATCTGCCTTCCCCTTCTCCCTTGTTTCTTTCCTCTTCTTTTTCTTTTATCTCCCCCTGTTGTCTTTTATTCAATGCCCTTTGTCTCTCTGGGACAAATAAATCTCCTTTGTGCTGTCTTGGGTGTCTTGGGCTGATTTTGAGGTCCATAAACCACCATTTATTAGATTTCTTTAAACTCTGTGTGACAAATGCTGCTTCAAATAGCTCGTCTCCTTTATCTCATGCAGATCTTCACTAACTAGTTCTTTAAAGATTAGAAAACCAAGGGCCAAGGGAACAAGTCCCTAGGATAGCTAGGAAGCTAGTAGGAAGCAGAATCAGAGATCTAACCGACTTGGCTCTCCCATTCTCGCATGTTCAATCATAACTGACCAGATGCAAGGCCAATCTACAAGCCACTGTCTATGCAGGCTGACCGCAGGACCGTCACCAGTGTGTGGACCAGCTTCCTGTGGAATCTCTGCTGCTTCTGCTGGATTCCTCTGACCTACACTTGTCTCAAGGACTCTTGTGCTCAACCACTCCACTCCACTCTTGGTTATTGAAGGCCTTTGAGACTATGTAAGGCTCCAGGGATGTGCCAAGAGTATTTTTACCTCAGTTCTTTTGACTGATTTTCTTTTCTTTCTTCAATTTACAAAGAGTAAAAAAAAAAAAGAAAGAAACATTTCTTTCACTAACTATCATGACACCCACAAGGGGCATTCTCCTGCTCGTTATATAGTTTTCATAACTTTAATATTTAAATAAGTTCTAGTGGATAATCAAATGTTGTAGATTTGGGAAAATATTTGATTCTACTATTTCTCACTGCCACACCTACACATAAAAGTATAAAACAACCTACAATGGCTCAAGCCCAGCAGTGGTGGTGCACACCTTTAATCCCAGCACTTGGGAGGCAGAAGCAGACAGATTTCTGAGTTTGAGGCCAGCCTGGTCTACAGAGTGAGTTCCAGGACAGCCAGGGCTACACAGAGAAACCCTGTCTTGAAAACAAACAAACAAACAAACAAAGATAAAGAACTCATAGTAACAAGGAGAAAATCAGACTAACCCTGGCCTCCAGAGATTCTGACACACCACACTATCTGCCCACCCAGAACGCTGGGAATCACTCTGGAAGTAAAGTAACCCTGCTACGGCCACACTCTAGTTGGCTAAGTACAGCTGGGCATGTTATTACAGATGCTGGGCCTAGTAGAAAGAACACTCCAGAAGGGTTTGTGTTTTGTATTCAAGTCCAGAATAGCCTTGAACTCCAGGTTCTCATACCTCAGCTTCCCGAATGCTGACATTACAGAATACAGTACCTCCTCCAGCCTAGAGGGATTCATTTTGAAATGTATAGCCTTGTCTTATGTGTGTGCATATGTCACTAGTGAGGTTTCTTTGCTAAATTAACTATCAGGTAGTCTTTTGGCCTTTAAGAAGCTCTCTCTAGCTTTTGACATAAACCCAGCCTCACCTCCTTTCTATTAATGTGTTCTCACAGATTCTCTTCCTCACATACAATTTCTTTGCTTTAATTCCTTAGGCTCTGACTCTCCATTTCTAGGTCTCCAGCTGTTAGTTTGGATTTTGACTATTCCCCCAAAGACTCATGAATCAAAACTTTGGTTTCCAGAATAGCGCTGCAGGGAAATGATGGGGCCTTTCAGAGGTGGGTCTTTCTGAGAGCCTTTGAGTCACTGAAGGCATCCCCCTCTCCTGCCTTCTCTTTCTTTCCTTGTTCCCTCACTTCTCATAAAGTGAGTGGGGTTACCTCTACCACATGTCCCCATCATGAGCTACTTCTTCATCACAGTCCCAAATGCAGTGAGACCAATCACATGGGCACTGGAACCTCCAACCTGAGCCAAACTAACTTTTCTTCTTTATGAGTATCCCAGACATCTGCTATAGTAATGGAAAACTGACCCATGCCCATCCCTTTTCAAGCATCAACAGTCCAGCACTTCCAACCCCATCCCTTCTTGCTGTCATGAGAATGACTACAAGACAGTACGTAGGTAAATCTAAGCCAGGAAGACTACATCGGAAAGTTCCCTTTTACAACTACCAGAAATGAAAATCAAGTCCCATGGTCAATACCATTTCCTCTGAGATGCTTCTATTTCTAGCCTGTCTAAAGCTTCTATTTTAGGTTTCTATGACTAGAAAAGCTAAAAATTGTCACAGAGCACATATAGACTTTGTAACTTACAGCACACGTGAAGGCTCTGCTTTGGTTATAGGTGGGATGGAGGGAATTGGCCAAAATAGTGTCAAAGTCCACCTCCTCGACCTCAAGTCTGAACACTAAACACTTGATATGGAGCTTGTATTTGGAAGGATCTAAGAATTATTGACTGTTTCACTAGAGTCATATAGAAACTGTAAGCAATGTTTATGTTTGCATATGGCTCAGGCTGCTTGATGTGCCTTCCTGCAGACTGCACAGCAGGTGTATGAACAGCTACACCGCTCTTCCTTTCAGTCTCCCAAACACCTACGTATCATCTCCCATGTACAAAGGGCATGGCCCTTTTACAATAGAGGTAAGTGCTCTATTAATATGGCTGATGATTGGCATGGATAGAAGAAACTTTCATTGTGATCACAGCCTCTCGGGGTTCACAGGGAGTTCCACGATAATCTTGTCTTTGTGATGAGTAGCTCCAGAATTGGGTAAGATTTATTTTAATTTGGAAGAGAATAACATCCTAAATTTCAGTGTAGATCATTAGCCACCTACTAAACACATCAGAAATGTCATTTGGCAGAATGTCTCTTCTGCATTTAGAATCCAATCAGAGGAAAAGCCAGCCTGAGTTGAAGCAGTTTTGTTTGTCTGTTTGTCTGGGGTTGGGGAGTGTTTTTGCTTCTGTCTGAGAGAAGTGCATGAGCCAAGGTCAAAAGTATTCCTTGAAGTTGACATCTCACTTTAAAGAAGTGAACGGTATGGAAAATTCACAGAGGCAATCTATGGGAAGATTAATCTCCAATAAATTCAGACTTTGAAATAATTTGTGTGTGTGTGTGTGTGTGTGTGTGTGTGTGTGTGTGTTCACATGTGTGGGCATGCATGCATATGGAGACCAGAGGTTGATTTCAGGTTACTTCATTAATCATTGCCCATCTTTCTTTTTGAGACAGGGTCTCTCATTAAATCTGGAGCTCATCAAGTCACACTAGATGGCCAACAAGCCCCAACAATTCTGGTTTTGCCTCCACAGTGCTAGCTATAGAGGCCAGTGTCACCACAACTGGTGTTTTAAATGGTGCTGGGCCTCAGACTCAGGTCCTTATGCTTGAATCGTCCTTTTTAAAAATTATTTAAACAAAATTACTCATTTCACAATAACTCAGCAAGGCAAGGCACAATCTCACATTAGCCTGTTAATGCCTAAAGAGTAGGCTTTCTGTACACACAAATCCCTGCTCCTGTACTTAAAGCTGAACAGCTAAGACAAGATCTTCTAGGGTGATGTGTGATGTAGCCTTTGGCTCATCCTCCTCAGTGGGGATTCTACACTCTGATTTCTTCAAAGCAATATCACGATGACAGTATAAACTCTGTTGGCCTCGATACACACCTACATCAAGCTCAAGTGGAGAGCAATGCTGGCTACCAGGAGCAGAAAAGAAATTTCTAGATCATTACCTTTTGACCCATCCATTCCATTTTCCTGTATTGTAGTCAAAAGAAGACATGTCTGCATGCCATATTCACTGAAGCATTATTCAATGAATTACCAATGTAAGTGTACCTCAAATTCAGGAAGGGATAAAGAAAATTGCCAGTGTAAAGACACATGCACTGAAATGTCATTCAGCTTAGGTAAGAAGAAAACCCAGTCATTTATAACAGGCACTCAGGGGATAGTACTAAACAAAGTAACCAAGGGATAGTGCTGAACAAAGTAACTCAGACCTAAGAATACAGACATCATACATATGTCTTCATCTACATTTGAAACCTTTAAAAAGTCAAGTTCCTAGATGGTAGTTACCAGAAGTTAGGGAGCAGAAGGAACAGAAAGATGTTGACCAGAAGGTACAACATTTCAGTGGGACAGGAGGAAGAAATGACAAAATTTAAATGACAGATCTATTGAGTCAGTCATTTCACACTGTGTACATATGACATCCCTCTGTACTTGATAATTATATGCAATGATAATTTCCCAATATACAATTAAAAATAATAAAAGAGATTATTGGGAGAGCAATAGAAGGCTCCTAGAATCCATGGTAAAGCTCTCAAAGCACAGGAAACCATAGAAAACCTTGGTAACAAGGACCAAGCCAAGATCATGTCACAGGCAAAATCTGTTGTATTTATAAAAAGATAAAGAGAACCGGGAATATGTTATATGGATGTGTGATGAAGTATGAGGGAACGGGGTGCCTCAGCAGGCTCATGCCAAGGCACCCCCTCCCTCTGAGAGAACAGCCACTCGACCATATAGTATAGAATAGAATTTATTCAGGACATGGGGAGGGGAGGTAAGTAGAGGCAGAGAAAGGGAGAGAGAGTGAGAGTAGAGAAATAGAAGAGTAGAGGCTGGCCATGAGCACACACACAAAGAGAGGCAGGAAGGGAATGGGGAGAGAGGGGGAAGAGCAAGGGAGCAAGAGAGCAGCAAGAGGAGTGAAGAGGGGCGAGCAGCCCCTTTTATAGTGGGTCAGGCCTACCTGGCTGTTGCTAGGTAACTGTGAGGTGGAGCTTAGATAGAATGCTAACAGAATCCACTTAAGTCATGGATTTAAGTCACTCAAGATTTAGGGTCTGTGATGGAAGCTGACTATCATGGGATTGGCATCCTGGCTGTCCAGAGCCTTCTCAGAATCCATAGTAGCAATGGGCTTTACTGTGGCTCGAGGTTCAGATGCCTCTGGAAAAAAAGAATTTTTATCCTGGAAAGTTAAACGTAGATTATGGTACTTTTTTATTAGCTGCAATTTAAAGACAGATTCCAAGCTGCTACTAATTAACAATCAATATGGTTTTAATGGAATGGTTTTTTTTTTTTCAGTTTCTACCATGATGTGAGGCTCTAGTCTACCAGAATGCCCTTAGATTTCAGTGGTTTGGGGAAATGCTTTTCCTTGTCTACTCTTCCAAACCACAGGAAAGAAACTCCTGACCAGAGAGGTTTGTGAAATCTGAAAGTCTGCTTCGTCTTCCCGTTCATGGCTGGAATGAGTCACTTGCTAATAAAATGAAACTCTCAGCTCAAGTTAAATATGCCCAGAGCCAAGTACACTTAAGACAGCATATTCCCTTTGATTTACAGCAAGGGGGAACAACAGTCATCACTTCGCACCATCTCCCATGTCTGTCCTCTTACAAGATTCCTCACAAAGCCTGACATTTGTAAATGGGGGTGCTGTCATGAATGAATGGATGGTCCTTTGAGACCTGGCCCTCCAAAGCATCACAGATCATCCCGTGGCTTTGAGGAAATTGGCCTCAGGAATGAAAGTTAATAAAAATGCACAAAGGGAACACTGATGGAATAGAAAACTAGCTTAAATTTGAAAACCATCCCTTACAAAGGCCTTCCACCTATGCGAAACTTCTTGTAGCATTCCTGTGTGAGCATCCTGAAATTAGTCTCTTTTGAAAGATGAGAATATTCAGAGTTTAAATGGTTAGTTTAAGGAGCATGAGCTCCCAAATCTAGGTCTTTTAATTCCAATGAAAACCTGTCGGGTAAAGAGACCTGTACCTCAGTGTCATTACTAGTTGGACAAACAGCCCTGTGACCAGTCAGTAGAGAGGAGATATGGGGCCGGCACTACCCCAGTGGTTGCAAAGAGAGAGAGCTGCTTAGATGCAAAAGGAGGGGGAGGGGTTCTGCTTTTAGAGATGAAGCCCAGAAGATCATTGCTGTCGCTGGGTGCTAAGACAGTCTACTGAAAGTCATGGCCAAGCAAGCAAGCCTGTTCTGCCTTGAGTAGAAACAGCTACCTCTTAACAGGTACCTCTTATCACATGGGTTGAGTACATGTGTGTATGGAACTGGAGATCCCATTGCAGTGGAAGGAGACCAGCTTTAGACTTAGGTGGGCTCTGGGCCCTACCAGTGATTTGAGACAAGGAGGGAGGGAGACAACACAGCCAACTTTAAGAACACAGAGACCCAGCTTTTCCTCCTGCCCTGGAAACCTGAGTCAGTGCAGTTACTCCAAATGCTTTGGGCCCTGAGTAAGTCCCTGGAAGCACCACTTCCCTAGAACACAAGATCAGTAGAACGGTTGCCCTCCTCTGCACAGAGAAACAACTATAGCAATGTTGAAACAATGGCTTTATCAGGGATCCATTTCATCTGTTTTCCTACTAGTGTTGACAGTCTCAGCATAGCGCAAAACCTGCTCCTGGCTGTCAGCTTACTAAAAGCAGTTCAGACAAGCCAGGGCTCTGTTCATATGGATAGCAGGGCACAGCATTAAACTGTTCAAGTTGCAAAGCCTGGAAGCAACTGTCTGGCTCTCTTCATAGGCCACTGGGCTGACTCACTGGCAAGCAGGCACTGGCTTAGACTGAGAGCATTAATCTCTCCCCAGTGCCATAGGCAGTGACCTTAAATTTGCAGCTTGAAATTGCCATAGTTGGGGTATTTATATCATGGAAATACACAAAAGCCACAAGTCAAAACCTTAATTTCCACAAAGTCGGTTACAAAGTAATTCCTCATGTTTGCTTTCCCCTCACTAAACAGTGCCTTTGCGCATCATGGAGGCAGCTAGAAGGTCTGTGGAAACCACCGTTACCTTCTCCTCTCCTGTGGTGTAGTATGGAGAGCTGCTGCTTTGAGCTCACTACTGAGAGATCTCTTACTCTCTAGTCAAGTAAGCGTGTAGTATTGGAAAGTTCAACACCCGAGGCACCCTCTGTGGAAGGAAGCCGATCTTGTGCTTTTAATCTCACAGCCAGGATGCATTAAGTTTAACGATCCAAGCACATACAATGATGGTGCTAAATGTTTGGCTGACTTTCACAGGCCAAAGACAAAACATCTTCTTTGTACAATACACAATGAACCCTGAGCAGCACTAGCTCCAAGCCCCACCTCCTCTTTGTAAAGAAGGCCAGAAACTGGAAAGAACCCAAATGTCCCTCAACAGAGGAAAGGATACAGAAATTGTGGTATATCTACACAATGGAGTACTACTCAGCTATTAAAAACAATGAATTTATGAAATTCTTAGGGAAATGGATGGATCTAGAGAATATCATCCTGAGTGAGATAACCCAATCACAAAAGAACACACATAGTATGCACTCTCTGATAAGTGGTTATTAGCCCAGAAGTTTGGAATACACGAAGGACAATCTACAAACCATAAGAAACTCAAGAAGAAGGAAGACCAAAATGTGGACACTTCACTCCTTCTTAAAAGGGGGAACAAAATACCCACAGAAGGAGTTGCAGAGCCTAACTATGGAGCAGAGACTGAAGGAAGGACAAGCCAGCCTAATGTAGCTATCTCCTGAGAGGCTCTGACAGTACCTGTCTAATACAGATGTAGAGGCTCACAGCCATCCATTGAACTGAGTACAGGGTCCCCAATGAAGGAGTTAGAGAAAGGACCAAAGGAGCTGAAGGGTTTGCAGCTCCTTAGGATGAACAACAATATGAACTAACTAGTACCCTCAGAGCTCCCAGGGACTAAACCACCAACCAAGGAGTACACATGGTGGGACTGATGGCTCCAGCAGCATGTGTATAGTAGAGGGTGGCCAAGTCGGTCATCAACAGGAGGAGAGGCCCTTGGTCCTGTGAAGGTTCTGTGCCCCAGTGTAGGGGAATGCCAGGGCCAGTAACTGGGAGAAGGTGGGGTGGCGAGCAGGGGGAGGGAGGAGGGAACAGGGGTTTGTTTTTGTTGTTGTTGTTGTTGTTGTTGTTTGGAGGGGAAGCTGGGAAATATGACATGTAAATAAAGAAAATCTCTAATAAAAAAAGGAAAAAAAAAAAAAGAAGGCCACCAACAGGCCATACCAGTCAGTTCTTGAGAAAGGGAACTGGTGGGATACTAGAGGTACAAGAGAGGCAGTTCCCTCTTTCCAACTCCCGTGAGCAGTGCGCTTGTTGTTGTGGGAGCACATCTAAAGCAGAAACAGTGAAACAAAGAGTGAGGGAAAAGCTGAGCCGTCTCACTTTCCAACATGGCAACAACCCTTCAGTGTTCGAGGGCCGGAATGGGGGAAAACACCATTCTTGGCTTTTTGGCTAGTGCTCTACCTCCAAAGGGACGGGCATGGGGCAAATATCCAAGCAACAGGGGTTACACATGTGCTCCTGTGATGGAGAAACTGGTTCAGGGTCAAGTGGTGTTGGCCTGCAGCACATCAGTGAGACTCCAAATCTCCCACTGTAAAGGCCAAGAACTCTGTTTTTGCAAAGAAACTCCACAGGGGCTGAACTCCAACTCCAGAAAGAAAACCACAAAGCCAACTTGAGCAAATGTCCTACAGCAATGCCCCTCACCCCACCCCTACTCCCCACCTCCACTCCCACCCCGACCCCAGTAACAACAGCCAGTCAGGCTACAACAGCCGGGTCAAGGTACCTGAGACATTCTGCAGAAAATAGATAACCTAGCCATCCTCTTTGTCCAGTGGTTCTGTCCCTGTCTTTGGTTCCTATAGATTATGCCAGAAATGAAGTTTTTAAAATATTAACTTGCTGACCCGCACAAAAATTCCCCAAGCTTGCCATAACCAAAATAAATAAATAAATAAATAAATAAATAAATAAATAAATAAACAAATACCCCACACCCCTAGACTCGAGGCTCTCACTTCTGACCCACTGTGACTGTGATGGTGAGAGTCCTTGCTCAAGAGCAAATAAAGCCCCTTGTGTATTTGTATCAGATTGGCTCCTCAGTGGTCTAACACCACAAGAGATGCAGCCTGAAGGAATGGTGAGCAGTAAGCTTAGGGAGGGATTTGTCCTCTTGCCATAACAATCACCATTATGTGCCATCTCATTCCACTTCCCTGGCAGCAGTGTATGCCTGGGAGATTGAAGAAGAGTAGATCAATCAGACTTACTCTAAGCATCTACACTCAAAGTCCACACTGGCCCAAAGAGAGGTCCTTGAATCATACAGATGCTGAGGTCTACTCAATAAATATTTATTAGTTTATTTGAATAGCAGATGTGTGGCTGAGATATTGTAGAATCTGGACAATGAGACAATAGAGTATAGCTGAGGGTGGTTGGGGAATATTTTTTTTTTATTTTACACCAACTTGAGACTCCACAGTAAGCACATATATACAGGAGGAAGATGAGTTCTGGCCCAACTCTAAGCATAAAAATTATCCATATATCTAGCCTAGTCACAATTGATGTTTTGGAGGATAAATAAACAAGGAAGCCTTATCTTGAAGAGAGAGCACAGCATCTGGGTTTAGGAAGGACGCATTCATACAGAATGTAAAGTTGGAGTCCTTAGAGAAGGCACTCATCCTGCTGCCTTCAGGCTTCTAGTTGGGTTTTTCAAAGTCCTCCCATAAACAGCCTGAAAACTGGACAGGCAGAGCTAAGGCAGGAGATGAAGCTGAGAAAGGTAAGATCTGTGGGAGGATTTATTCACACCAGAACAGTGGGAAGCCCTTGAAGCAAAGCAACAACATGAGCATCCATTTTGAGAAGCGGATCTCACTGCTGTGTGGAAAATCGATTGAACAGGTCGTAGGAGAGGTGCTGTTGCCATGGGAACGTCTCCTTGACATGGGTTTTGAAAACGATAACTAGGTAGCTGGAGAGACAGCTCAATGGTTTAAAAGTTATGCTGCTTTTCGAGAGGACCTGAGTTCAGTTCCTAGCACCCATATTGGATGGCTTACAATTGCCTGCAACTACAGCTTCAGGGGATCCTCTGAGGGGATTGACACACATATAGTATACTCATAAATTAGGGACAAAAAGATAAGTCTTAAAAAATAAAATATTTTTAAAGAAGTTATATATGTGGTGGTGATGAATATGTTAATTGTTCCTATTTGATCATTATCCAAATCTATACACATCTTGAAATATCACATCCTATCCCACAAATTTGTAATCTTAATTTTTAAAAAATCATTTAAAAAAAAAAACACCTATCGTGCTTAGGAATCGAAAAGGACAATGAGCCTAAAGAGACGTAAACACCATGGAGATATTTTAAGAACTAAAAATACCAGCTGTCAGAGACCAAACAGTGGCTTATTAGGAGATGGAGTACCCGTGCCTGTCAGGCGTCTTAACAGATAAGTGATGATACCATTTGCCAGAAGTTGGAATACTAGATAAATCCACTGTGTGGATACTAAGTTCAGTTTTGAATATGATTGAATGGTTATCTAAGAAGAAATGGCTAGAGGTAAGCTACTGGATAGATACCAGTGTGTATGACAAACATCAATATAAGGCTGAAGGCGTGGGCAGAACGCGCTGCCCTGGGGAAGAACACTTGCAACGAGAAGAGATTAATGGCTGCTTAGTTGCAAGAAAAACTGGCAAAGAAATGTGAGACAGAGGTAACCTGAGGGTAACCGGGCAACAGATGGATGTGCCAAACCCCTTCCATGAAGTAGGGCTGCTCTGCCGGTTATAAGTCGACTGGAACCTCAGCCTAGGGCTTCCCACACATTAAGCAAGTTTTGTGTGCATGGACTATAGCCCCAGCCCTAATAGGGATGTGTTTTCTGACTCCTATTTATGATGTCAGGATTCCATTCCTAGCTGTAAGACAGATGTGCTAGGTAAAGAACGCCGATGTTAATATAATGTATACATTACAGAATCCAGACGGGAGAAACAGGATGAATACTGCACTGGTGTCCGTTGCTCTGTGTGTCTTAAAAGCCCAAGACAAAAGGCTCGATCGTCAATCACTTTGACACTGGTATGTGGTAGCCTTGCTGTATTCAGAAAGCTTTCTAATCACAGAAGGTTCAACTCTAGCTGCTGCGGAGGCCAAATGTGATCACATGTCAGAGAACTGACGTGCATTTTGATTTTGCAACCTCCAGACGAAGAAACTGGATTTGGCCCAGGTTTTGTTGGATTGTTTCAAATTTTTAGGGGTTTTTCCTCCACTCCATGATGAACATTTTGGCCTAATGAAAAAGCCTCAGCGCTCGTGATGTTGTGCTGAACAGGAACGAACAAGATTTTCAAATTGCTTTGAATATTGTGCCCTCTAGTTAGCGCACTGCACCAACAGACACTCTTTACCTGAGGCCAGAACTTTTCTCCCTGAAAACGGTTTTTGTAAGAAATGCTGCCACCTAGCAGTCGTCTGGTGAATTACAACTTCAAGAGGTAATCGCTTCCTGTAGGCACAAAGGTGTGCAGTGTGAACCTGAGTGACATTTTAACATGTTAGAAGTGACTCACTGTCTAAACCACAGCCATTTCATCATATCTTTTATGATTTGTGTTTTCTCAAAGGTGAAAAACAAAATCTGGCACGTATTGAATGGAATATGCCCAGAGACTTAGAAGCACTTTCTAAACGCAATGATCCAATCCTCTGGCCCCAGTCCCATTGTTACTGTCACAGGAGCCAGCATGCAGAAATTAACAGGCCAGTAAGCACTGGTGTTGGGGTGTAAACCCAGACCACTGGCCCACAGGATGCAAAGCTTTGCTAAAGGTTATCCTTAGGCAAATAGATGGCAGCTGTTACACAGATAAAACCTTTTTTTTTTAAAAAAAAAAAAAAAAAAGGTCAGTTTCTGTTTTCTAGCTGAGTGAAATGAGTGGGGGTACGATTTTGAAGTTTGTCACAATGGCCTTTGCCTCCAGTTATTATAAATTAGTTTAAAAGTAAAAGGAATTTTCATTTTTCATATCAATCATTCAAAAGCCTAGTATGGGCCCTCTACTCAGTGCCTGCTGACCACCTAGACTGGCAAATGCTGTCTCAGTAATGCCAACCCCCATTTCAATGTGCTTTTTACTTCTCAGTAACTTCACAGAGCATCCCGGCTCCGGCCACGGCTTTGCATTTAGGTCTTATGGCACGTGGACCACTCTTTGTCATCTGGGTATCACACTGGACAGACAATTTATACAAATGAATGCTGAAGGTGACCTGAATATGTGTAGGATCCCACTGAAAGGCTGGCTGCAGTTCTCTCTACAGCTTATGGTCAGCTATGCCCTGTCTCTCAGACTTTAAAATGTGTTCAACTTCCTGAGAGTCTTGTTAAAAGACAGAGCCTGGCATGTGCTCTGTTGTGGTGATGGTGGCAATGCTAGGCATACAGAGGTCTCCTGCATGTCAGACAAGCACTGCCACTAAAGCTAGATCTTCAGTTTGGTTTTTACCTTCAATTATTTTGAGACTGAATTCCATTCTGTTGCCCAGGCAGGGCTGGAATTCAGTTTGATCCCGTAGACCAGTCTTGAAATTTCAATCCTCTTGCCATGGGCTCCTGAGTCTCTGGGACTCAGCCAGTTCCTGAATGACGGTGGCCATTTGTAGGCGACACGTTAAAATCCCAGTAGTTTAAATGAGTCTAGAGAAAGAATATGATTTGTACAAAATCAAGGAGAAAGTTTTCCCCTTAATTTTTAGATTCCCCCCCACACACACATTTCTTTATGTATTTCTAAAGAAAGACTCCCACAAAGCTATTTTTAAAATAAAGCCGTTTAGGGTGCTGAAATGGCTCAGCAAGCACAGGCTGCTGCTGCCAAGCCTGACTACCTGAGTTCAGTTCTTGGAACTCACATTGTAGGAACTCACAATCTCTGCAAATTATCTTCTGACCTACACACATCTGCCAGGGTACACACATACCTACGCATATTCATGAGCATGTGCGTGCACTCACACACGTGCGCACATGCACATACACACACACACACACACACACACACACACACACTACAGATTAAAAACTAAAAGATAAAAGGTTTTGATTTGGTCCTATCAGCTCAAATTTCTTGTTCCTGGGCTTCTAAGATTTTAGAATACATACATCTACTCTAAATGGTATTAGAGAATCTGATTCTGAGACGATCTGGCTACCAGAACTGCCCAACCCCCAATCCCATCTTGAGGCAGAAAGGATAGCATAAATACAGAATTCTGAGTGTTAAGGGACTAAAAATCAAACTCAGGAGTTCTCTGGAATCACTTCTCAGGCCTGGTGGCCCTTTTAATCAAAGGCAGCTTAAAGAGAGTGGAGGCAGAACCGGGACTGGATACTGAGTACAAAAGACTGGACCATTTATTTCAAACAGTGAAGGACAGAGGCAAAGGGGTATATGAGAGAGGATAGGGAGACATCTGGAGTTTATAGAGGCAGTTAGGGGATGGGAAGTGAGCTGCAGCTTCGGGGGTCTATCTGCAAGCCTACAATTTCTCCCTCCTTATATTGTCTGCGTCAGCAAGACAGGCTATCTTGGGAGAGAGCCCAGCCCACTGATGGCGGTTTGAGCAGAGCAGCTATAACTTCACAAGAATTCTACTTTTTACAACCAAAGTATTCTACCAAAATCCAGGTTAGAAAATTCCTAGATTCACTCAGAGTTCTTTTCCAGGTACGTTTGTCCCCACCATTTTCTTGAGATTCTCACATCACTCATTTTTGCTGTGCCACAGGGACATGTCTGTCTATTAAGGGGTACCTGCAGTAGGTCCCTTTTCTGGAGCTTCCTGACATGTGATCACAGGCTTCAGCATATCAGCACTGTCCTTCAATCCTCCTTTCTCCCCTCCTTTATAATCTCGGGAGTTATTCTGAATAAATTTCTTAGCCCAGAGCCCATCCTCACATCAGTCTCCCAGGAAAATCAATGACCCACTTTGATTTCAAATATTTGGAGCATCTCAGTAAAGAAGTGTTGAATTCTTTCATTCAGTGATAGCAAATGGAAATAGGACAGAATGAATTAACTGTTTAAAGAATGTGTTGCCACACACTCATAGGAAAGAACTTGAACTGGGAACATAGTCCCATAATAGAACACTCGCCTAGCATGTTCAAAATCCTGGATCATTCAATTCCTGCTACTGGAAAGAAAGAGAAGGAAGAGGGAAGGGGAGGGAAAGGAGGAAGAAGAGGAGGAGGAGGAGCAACTTTCTAATGGCTAGAACTGCCAGACAGAACAACATGGTCTAGACTATTGTTCCAGTAATTATGGAAGAGCTGTTTATTACACAGAGGATCTCTCTCTCTCTCTCTCTCTCTCTCTCTCTCTCTCTCTTTCTCTCTCTCTCTCTCTCTGTCATACACACATACACACACACACATTTACCACCATACATACTGAAACACTGAAGACACTGAACATTCACAACAGTAATTAATTCATAGCACCAAACTGTTCAGGAAGTCATTCCAGAAAACTAAACTTGATTTCTGTGGCCCAAGGTATGTGATACATCTACCTTTATTCATGTCGGCTCAATGGCCTGCAAGACCAGACTGGCCATTACCCACCCTTCCTTTAAACCAAAGAACCCATAGCAAACTGGATAAGGCTATAGGCCAATTCTTTCCTTGGTGGCATCGACACCAAAAGTGCTTAAGTTAAGCACTCTACAGATCAAAGCCCTCAGCTGATGTTCTAGTGAGTCTCCACTGACGTGCTTCTCAGCTTATCAGCTTACAAAAGCAACCACAGAGATGCTCATCTCAAAGCTGTTCCCTCCTGATTTCATTGTGTGTGACACAGGTACACCAGGGACTGAACACATGCTTTTCCCTTTCAAGACTCCCATCATCTGTAACCATTATCTCAGACGGTAAAATGAGGAGGTGGGAAAGTCTGGTAGAAAAGGCTACTGCAGCTGTTGCTTTTGCTCGGGACCATAAACCACACTTCTCAAGCCTTCATTACCGCTGCCAGTGGGGGACAGCCCCCAAACTACGAAAGAATCAAGGAAGAATATGAGGTGGCTGAGCTGGGGTCTCCACATGGATCGGCTTCTGTCAGAACCACTGTTATCAACATGCCCAGAGAGGTCTCTGTGCCTGACCATGTGGTCTGGTCCCTGTTCAATACACTCTTCATAAATTTCTGCTACCTGGGCTTCATCGCCTATGCCTACTCAATGAAGTCTAGGGACCAGAAGATGGTGGGTGATGTGACTGGAGCCCAGGCCTACGCCTCCACTGCCAAGTGCCTGAACATTAGCATCCTGGTCCTCAGTATCCTCATGGTTGTTATCACTATTGTTGTTGTCATCATCATTGCTCTGAACACTCGTAATCTTTAGACTTAATAGAGGATTCTGGCTTCTGGTCCTGATGTGCTCCACCATCCGCAGCTGCATCCCTCCTTGCCTCTTTGCCCCTCCCTACACGCAGGTGTAACACTCATTTATCTATCCACAGTGGATTCAATAAAGTGCACTTGATAGCCAAAAAAAAAAAAAAAAAAAAAAAGAGGAAGAAGAAGAAGAAAGAAAGAAAGAGAAAGCTACTGCTCAGTCAGCTTGAGCATCTACATGTGAAGGAGTGTCTGTCAGGTGAACAAATATTTACCAAGGGTGAGCCTGAGACTCCCTTGCAGGTGCCGGGGACATAATGGAATAATGCATCCTGGTCCTGGTGTCATAAAGCTTATATTTGAACATAGGGAAGAACTTGGCAGGCCTTTCACTATGAGAAGTGATCAAAGCCACGATGACTTCGGGCTTTGTTCTGTAGTGCTTAACTTAAGCACTTTTGGTTTTGAAGCCTCGAAGGACAGAATTAGCCTACAGCATTAGCTAGTTTGCTGTGGGTCCTTTGGTTTAAAGGAAGGTGTGTGGGTAATGGCCAGGGGCCAAAGCACTCCTGAAGAGTAGTACCTTGGTGGCCTGGCAGGGGTCCTGCGGTAGACAGTTCACCTAGCCTGTTCTAGAACCTGGGTCTGATCTCCAGCACTAAAACAAGACAGCACTTGAGGGTTCTCCTCTTTTTTTTTTCACCCTCAAATCTCCACAGCATCCCTGACATTTTTAATCTACATTTTAAAGAAATATTTGGTTATACTAACAGTGCTCCAAGGAAGATTCATAAATTTTGCAAGATGAATTTCTTTTTCTGTAAAGGCAAGCTCAGCAATATTTTGGGAGATGTGAAAACTGACATCGCAGCTGACCTACGGAAGACAGAGGCAGTGGGAGGGCCCTCACTGGTATAAATAAATAGGAGTCTGGAGCTGGGAACCCACGCTCAGACTCAGAGCTGAAGGTTGAACTCCACCTCCAGGCAGAATGAGGCTCAGCACTGCAGCCCTGCTTCTTCTACTGGCCAGCTGCCTCTCTCCAGGTCACGGTGAGAACTTTCACTTATGGTTTCCCTGAGCTTTACACGGAAACCTTCCTCAGCACTTCTTTAATTAAAACTGGGAAGGCAGTCTTAACCAAAGGGGGTGAAAACATTCAGTTGCTTCTAGATTTTGAACTGTTAAGATTCCTGGGGATTTAACTCTTTAAAAATGGAAGCTTTCAAAGTGTTAAGATTACTTATAGAAGAGATGCTGGAGGGTGAGTGTTCATAGGATGCATGTTTAGTGTGCGCATTGCTCAACTGTCAGCTCAGTCTCCAGAGGGAAGACTTCTTTGCATAGCTCTTCTTCACTCTGCCTCTCCACACCACTCCTCACCAAGCCTTGGTCTTTGGAGTGCAGTGTTCTAAATGTGATTGCACATGGGAAGGCCTGGCACTCTGAATACAGCCTGTGTGGGAGTCTGTCTCTGGGTGAATAGATAAGTACCTAAGTAAGTGTACAGCTGAAGCAGTAGATGCGTGGGCAGAAAGAAGCACTCTGGCTTACAGGATAAATCATTACTCTTAAGATGCAAAAATCCTCCCATCCCCATGCTAACTCTTCATGTGTCTTCTTTTTCAACACTCGTTTCTCTCCTCTTCCATGGATCTTTCCCTAATGGTGGTGGCAAAGTTACTCCTTAGGAAATGCTCTGTCCTCAGCATCAGCATAGTCTGTTTATAACCCCAGTTCTGTGGCATTCTAATTGTTTGCTGTTCAGCCCTCGAAACTGTAATTGCCTTGAACTTCACATTTTTACTTATAAGATAGAATTTGATAAATACCTTTTGTTTGTTTGTTTGTCTGTCTTGGGAGGCAGGGTCACAGTGAGTAACTTTTGTTTGCTTGTTTGTTTTGGGAGTCAGGGTCACAGTGAGTAACTTTGAACTTAAAAGAAGAAAATCATCCTTCCTCAGTCTCTCAAATGCTTGGATTAGCCAGCATCAATTTCTTCTAAAACAAACTAAACTTAGGTTTCATGAAAATGCATGAGATGAATTACCAATAAAGTGTCTATAACCAGTAAGTATTGTGGTTGAATATAGTCTTGAATGTTTATCATTAGTTCTCCTTTGGTAATAATGTATAACTAACATAGAGAGCCAATATCTTAAACATAAGTGGAGAAGCATCCTCCATGTGTTTTCTTAGAGAAGTGGAGGCGATGGACAGATGTGCTAAGAAGAAAGGTCTCTGGGTGAGATGCTAGCTGTCTTCAAAAACCTCTGACAGGATCCTGTCCTCTGCTTTGTGCACTGAGACTAGAGATCAGTTGATTTCACACTACGTTAGTTGTAACAAAGTTGTGTGCCTTTAAAGCATTATCAAGTCACCTGAGTGCCAACATGCTGCTGAGACAGTCAATGAAGGTAGTGATTGTGAAAAGTTAAGGTCATTTCAATTAAGGTTTTGGTAGAAAACATTTGAGAGGACTCAAGGCAAACCAGAAATACACACACTAAATGTAGCTACAAGTGCTGGCTTGAAATGTTTGACTCTTCAAATGCGATATAAAAAATTAATAATTCAGTTCTACATCTATGTTATATGTCCAATGTGTCGGAGTGTCTGATTCTGTGTTCACAGGTATTCTGGAGGCCCATTACACCAACTTAAAATGTAGGTGTACCAGACTGATCTCAAACATGGTCAACCTAAGCTTCGTAGATCAGATTCAAGTTATACGCCCTGGGAATGGCTGCCCAAACATTGAAGTCGTGTAAGTTGCAAGGAAAAAAAATTACATAATTTCTCTCTCCTAGTGAAAAATCATATGAAATATATTTTCAACCAGCAAATTGGTATGGTAGTAAGAGTCTCAGAGTCCAGTTTGATGTTACTAAATACCTGAAATGACTAACAAAAAATTTGAGGTATTTAAGTATTATATTTTTTAGCAATCCAAAACTGCTATACCTTTGCTCACTCACTTTCTCAAGCCACTGCCCTGAGACCTATCTGTTGTGGTTATAGAGGCTGAAGCTGGTCAAGGAACTTAAATCATACAGACCTTAGGAAGCTAACCTGCCTGCCAGACCTGAAGGCAGGGATGGAGTCAGGCCTCCATCTCATCTGCACAAGCCCTGGAAGGAAGCTTACAGAAGTCTCTTCCTCATTGCTGGGACCTCGCTGTTTATTGGCAGCACTTCCCAGTTATCCTTTGGCCTCTTCATGCTTCTTTTCCTCCCTCTTCATTCATCTCTTCATGGCCAGTACTATAGAGAAGACCCAGAACCTCACAGATACTAGACCAGCTTTCTCCCATTAAGCCCCAGTCCCCTAGGATTTCCTCAGGCTTTGTAAAATGTGTAAGCAACTATGCTCATTTGTCCCATTTTGGAACAAGTGCTTTGTCCCTGGGGCAAGATATATTTGACTTACAAAGTAGAAATATGAGTTATCAAAAATACATGAAATTTTTTCACTAGGATAGCATTAGATTTTTACCAATGACTTCACCAATGAGACTTCTAAATAAACCACAGTTATTTCCCTCAAACTCAACAGTGAAGTCTAGCTATGGAGTCCACTGGCAGGACACAGCATTAGAACTCTTACTTTTGGCTACATTTCTCCCCCGCTGACTCAAGGCTCTCACCACTCAACCAAGGGAAGAAGCAAACTCGAATTGTCTCTGCTTTCCTAACATCAATTGTTTTGAAATAGTGAAAGTTTCCCTTATATTTTCTTGAAAATTCAGCATTTTGAACACTAGACAGATATAAGAAGTGGAAGCTGCAAATTAATGTGAAGAATCCATATTAGTCAGGGGTGAAAACACGAAATGACACAAACCTGTTTTACTACCATGATTCCAGAACCAAACTGGAAGGTGCTGCCTTGAGAATTCATGTTCTTGCTCCATGATTTATCTGATACATCAAGACACTGTTTTTTGTTTGAAGTCACACAAGTTAATATGCACAATCTTCTGGTTTCCTGTTGCTTGGAGACCTTACTTTTCCATTGCAGGGAGAAACCTTAATGCCATCTAAGAACTTGGTAACTATTTAGGTCACAACTAACTCCTGGAAAGTGGTTGCTAAAAGTGCAGGTTCTGGAGTCAGACCTTTACGGAAATTCAAATAAGCCTGCTGCATCGTATATTTGCTGTACAATCTTGGATGCATTGTTTGAACTCTCTGAGCTTCAAGCTCATCGTTAGACAGTGGGAAGGTTAATAGTTGTTCTAGCATAGAACTTTTGGAAGGATGACTTAAGATGACCATATTGTCTGTTATACTTTTCACGTGGCATGCAGTAAGTACAATACTTAACAAAGGCCAACCATTATCTGTACATGTTGGCTCTGCTGTTGATCAATTTCTTATATCAGGAAAGGCCTCGCCAAGTAGTGGCTTGGAGGAAGGTCACTGAGACCAATTGGCTTTGAAATTTCTTCCATGTTAATATATATATATTTTTTTCAAATAGAATGTTTTCAAGTCAGTATTTTCTATATGCTATTTTGTTCCCTTGAGTTCAATGGACAAGCACATTTGAATGATGCCAGAATATAAGTTTAGAAGTGACACAACTTTGGGTCTTTCTCCATTTCATATAAGGATTATCAACAAGACAGTTGCTTATGACATATGAGATTCTGTCAACTTTGGATTCCAATGTTAGTCTCCTCTTCCTCAGGCCTCATACCACAAATCAATTTATTCCAGATGCAAAACACAAATTTCACTCTTCTATAAATAATTATTTTTATAACCAACTCTCTTCTCTATTAAACACATACATACACATGGCTCACCAAAGTGTACAATGTCTCTTTTTATTTTTGTTTATTTCTCCCCAGGATCTGGACCAAGATGAAGAAAGCTCTATGTGTGGATCCTCGTGCCATGTGGTTACAAAAAGTATTAAAATTTTTCAGAAGGTAAGTTAAGCATACCATGAGCTTTCCTTAGCCAGTCAAGTTAGGGAATACTTTACAATTAGGAAAAGTTTGTAAGACAAACGCCTGTTCTGCTATTGTCACAAATAGACTAGAACTGGGTTGACTATTCCAGCAGCTCAGTAAACTGAGACCAGTGTACACATCAGCCATTATATGATGTCACCAGAGGAAAGCTATAGTCTCCTGTGTGCATTCCTCTAAGTGTAACTTTTTGTTTCTAATTCACAGCAAAAATCTCTCTTCAACTCCCCAAGCTCCAGTGAGTAAGAGAAGAGCTGCCTAAAGCCACTGTCACCTCAAAAGGCACCTGCACCCATTTTATCTCTGCTCTGAATTTTAGTTATGCCCTTAGTTGAAGAATTTCCAAGAAAATACCTTCCCTCTACAAACAAACATGACTGTAGGTAAAACGATCCTGCAGGAGCTGAGAGGGGACACTCAAGCTCCTTTGCATACTCAACCCACATTCTTGTTCCTTAAGGAAGGATATTTGGGAACAGGCATTTAGTGACAACCCACTTCAGATGCATTTGGTAATAGACCTGTTGTTTAATGTTAAACCATCCTAGGTTGTAGAGGAATGAAAACGTACATGCCGAATCTGAACCTGTAGCTCATATTAACAAGAGGTTTACGAGATGGACTTTAGTTATTTTGCACCCTTGCAAAAAGCAGGCTTCCATAATAGTCTCCAGAAGGTTCCTGGGAAGCTGATGCAATACCAGCCTAAGGTGATACAGAACAGGTCTCCTTTAGAGAAAAGCTGCATGGGGGAAATAGTCCTTCTACTTTGAAAGGTTGCTTGTATAAGATTTATTGTCTTGGATTAAAACCAGTAACATCGAAAGACCCTTAGCTTAAAGCTCCAGGCTCTTCAGCAGTGTACAAATATATTCCTTTGCACTGTGACCCTGATGATCTATTTTTATTGTTCATATCTTTCACACAGACAAAATACCAGGCTCTTGTATCAAATTCTCTAATGGTTCCTATTCATCTAGTGTCATTCAATAAACTTAATCAAATATTTTGCTTATGACTGGTTCGTTTTTTAACAAAAAAATTTCTCACATCGAGATGTTCTTCAGCTGTTCCCAAGGAAATTTAAGATTTCAATCATGTTCTTTTTTTATCTGCATATCAGAGTCCTTCACAGTTGACCCCAAATTATGTCATCCATGAGAGCAGTTATACAGTGGGAACAACTTGGCCCTGAGGCCTATTCCCCCAGGCATGCTAAATGAGATTTCCTCCAGAGTTCAAACTCTTACTCAAACCCATCCGCACTGTCTGTTTACATGGATTCCACAACTCTCCAATGTTCATTTGACAAAGTGTTGGATTGATTTGACAAGCAGAGGACTCCAGCGCCATTCTTTCCCAGCACTGCACTGAGGTCATGACCCCACCTCTGCCTCTTGGCTTCTTCGGCTGCTCTGAGATTTGTTCCACACCACATCTGGCCTCCTCTTTCCTTTTTCTTCGTTTATGTTTTGTTTATGTGTGGGGTGGGTTGTTTGGTTTTGTATGGCTTTGTGCACGTGCTCATATATAAGAGGGTGCACGTGGGCATGGAACGAATTCAACCCCTAAGACCATTCCTCAGGAGTCACTCACCTGACTCTTTACAGACAGGATCTCTCGCTGAACAGGGTATTTACCAAGTAGGTCAGGCTGTCTGGGATGAGCCTGTCTCCATCTCCTCCAGAGAAGTATGTGAGCTCTGGGCATCTGAACTCAGGTCTCCATGATTGCAGGACAAACACCTTACTCACTGGGCTATTTCCCTTCCAGTATTCCCTTTTTATTTCAGGGTTTGTTTGTTCACTTGCTTGCTTTGCTTTGTTTTTTTGACGGGATCACAGTCTGTAGCTTGGACTAGCCTGGAACTCACTCTATGTATGCCAGGCTGGCCCTGAATTTCAGCAGTCTTCCTGCCTTAGCTCCCTAGGGTGAGCCACAATGCTTGGCTATCTTCTTTTACTTTTTAAATTTTTTTATTAAATATTTTGAGAAGGAATAAAAGATACCTATAAATATTATATTCTCCGTCATCTATTATTGAACATTTTATTATAAACATGCAAAGTGGATACACAGCATCACCACAATCCTACAATTATACCTTTTTACACCTCAACATTTGGAGATTGGGAATCAGGCTTCAGTTTTGTTATGGCAGGTAGCTCCATATATATTCAGGATCCTCAAATAATCAGTGTCACCATTTCTCATGAGGCAGCTACTATTAACTACCCTGTTGGCATAATAGTCATCCTGCTGGCAGAATTGGGGTACAGTAGAGGGCACTAGGGAACCATCCCTCTTACACTACTATCTACAGGAGTTAGATATCATCAGTAGAAACCAGGGCAAATTGACAGTTCTCGCCTTCATTTATGTAACTAGTAAAAGGACAAACCAGAATTTGAACTCTGGGCCACCTGACTTCTAAGTGAACACTCTTCATCATTACATTAGACTCAAAATACATTCAAATGTATTTTCTGACTCCAACCCCTTGGCCTGCCTTCCTCTTCAGACCCAGTCAAAGCCAGAGGGTATGGCATGGTAAGAAGAGCTTAAGAGGACATGGGAAAGAAAAAGAGCCCCTGATTCTTACCTGCATAGACTGGGTTTGTCTCTCCTGCTGCCTGAGCCAAGAATTTTGACATAGGAAACTAGATGTTACCCTACATAAAAACTGTATATAGAAACTATACTGCCTTTTAAAAAGTTCTACAAGATTATTAGAATGACTCGTGAGCCATATTCAGGATAAAATCCATGCCTTGATCTCTCTACATGACCTATATAGGGCAAAACCCCTTGTATGTGTCATTTTGATGAATGTTTTGTTTCAGTCACATTTCTTTCTCATTTGTAAGCCTTCCCTACACTTTCATAAATCACCTATAATTTCATTACTTTTTTTCTTTCAATAAAGACAGGAGAGTAACACATCTTTTTCTTCTTCTACAGCCTTA
The DNA here is from genome assembly GCF_008632895.1 of Mastomys coucha. Classification (NCBI taxonomy): domain Eukaryota; kingdom Metazoa; phylum Chordata; class Mammalia; order Rodentia; family Muridae; genus Mastomys; species Mastomys coucha. Next base: position 88,216,609 of record NW_022196905.1, read on the forward strand.
ACTCTAGATCAACTCCTTTAAACAATGTAACTCCATGGTCCCCACATCACATACACGGCTGCTACCGAAGCACTTAGGTGGGTCCTCTCCCACACTCAACCTCCTTCTGCATGTCTGTCCTTTCTCCTAAAGTGACTTTGCTTTGCACTGACTCACGCTGAAACTCTTTTCTATGTCAGGTCAAGAATCCCAGCTCCACCTTAGTGAAGGGATCTGAGGCTCTAGAGGCTCCTCAGGCTGCACAGGTGGGGTACTGAAGCCTTGGAGGGCTCCTCTGGCTACACAGACACAACATCGAACTCTAGAGGCTCTGAGAGGGACTCAGGCCTGGATCGTCAGCAACCCTGAGCTGTGCTTCCTGCTGCTGATGACATAGCTGCAGATTATGCTAATATGCTGTATATTTTTTTAAGCTAAAAGCATCTTGAGTGTTTTCATAAGGAGACAGTAAATGCTTCAGGCAACAGATGAACGTACCTCTATTTGAACCTCACACAGTGTATGCAGGATCAAACACAACATGCAGTTCCCTGAAAATATGCATGGATTCTAAGCATCGATTTCAACAGCTAAAAATAAAAACTTCAGAGGAGGGAAGGGTGGGAGCACGTTCTCTGTGTTAACAGAAGGATGGGTAATCAGTCATCCATTGCTCACAGGTCAGTCCCATGAAGTGTCTGAGCCACTCCAGAATGGTGAGGCCTGAAGACCGTGGGCAAAGGTGGAAAGTGGAGAAATGAGACAAGAGAGGGGTCTAATTGTTTGTCAAGCACACCAGCACCCAGTCCTCAGACATCACTGTGACAGTAAGAGTATTCAGCTGATTTAGAAGCAGGAGTAAGTTAAAATTAGCTGCAAAAGAACTTGCTGTTGAATTAGCAAGAGTATAAAAAGAAAAGTTTGGAAGGGAAGAACTATAAGTTAAGATAGGATTTAGGCATATATAATCACATGCACACGTCTACACATGCATATGCCAATCAATTAAAGGGAAAATACAGTGATAATTACCAACATGATTGCTCTTGAAAGCTGAACAAAAGAGCCACAGGTCTAGCTGTACAGCAATGTCTTAGCAGCAGAACACAAGAAACTTGAACAGACTAAATGATGCTCACACGCACCCACCTCCAGAGCTCAGGAGGAGATGAGTCTCCTACTGTGTATAAAGGGCACAACCAGCCTCACCTTGAAACTGCTGTGTGGACTCGCTTCTCTTGTCCGTATTCCCACGCCTTCTTGTAGCACTGAAAGGCCCATCTCAGAAATCCTAACTCTATGCAAAGTCTGATGCATATTCCAGGATTTCTCTGAGCTATGGGAGCCAGAATTCAAGAATTGTTGATATGAATAAACACTGGAGAAAAGCTGTCTCTCCCTCTAGGTGATTATGATGCTGATAACACTTGAAATTATTTATCCATCCTAACACATGCAAGCCATCTCTGGGGGCTTGTTTTGTCCAATGCCAGGTTAATTAAACTGTAGTCTAGGTACACTAAAACTTACAGTCACTAAGAGTTCAATCCAGTGAGTAGTTCCGAACAGCTCAGCCCCTCTTCTGGTCCTATGGTTTCCAGGATATAATACAGACAGGAGCATACTATCTTCAGTCTTTTGTCCGATTTATTTTTCCTTTGTATACTGGTTTGGAGATACAACATGCTGTTGAATGTATGCCTAATTTCTTTCCCATAATTAATATTATTCCACTGAATGGATATACCACAAGTGTTTTATTCATTTACCAGCTGATAGATGTTTGAGTTGTTTTCTATTGGGCTGTGATAAATGAAATTGCTAAGCAAACACATACATAAGTCTTTGTACAAACACATTCTTGTTTCTGTCTGGTAAAAGAGACATCTGTTCTCTTAGAGGTGGGATTTCTGCAATGTATGGTGTATGTTTAACTTTATTCAAACCTATTATACTATTTTCCATGGTTAGTGCACCAATTTGCAGTGCCCTTAAATATAAGTGTTTCAGTTGCTTCATGAATTTGCCAACTTTGGGTTTGATAATTTACTAGGATGAGTCACAGAAAATGAGTCACTCAGGAAGTCCTTTACTTGTCACTCTCATCCCTTTTTGAGTAACTGTGTCGGAGTACTCAAGAGAGCAAGGTGATGGAGGAGAGATACTTACCTTGGCTCACAGTTTCAGGGGATACAGTCTATGGTTGCTTAGCTCCATAAGTTTGGGTAAAACTATGAGAACAATGAGAAGTTTTAAATTGTAGACGTTTCAATAACTTTTATAGTCTTAATTTATAATCTCCCTATTGGGCTACAGTTGTTGAGCAGGCTTTTGGGTGTATATTTGAGATTTACCTACTTACAGAAGAAATAAGCTTCAAATCATTTTTTTCCATTGAGATAAGCTGTCGAAGGGGGACTTGACTGTGTGTATGAGTCTGTAGCTCATCTGTGTGTTTCTCCTCTTTCTGGTGCCCTTGGTTGGTGCAGTTTAATGTAAGTCTTAAAATTCTATATCAGGAATCTTTAAATCCTGTACTTATAAAAAATTGTTTTGCCTAATTCAAGTCCATACAAGTCAATCTACACAAAGTTTAGAATCATCTTGTTAATTTCTGGATCCAAAGAAAATTTGGTTAGGATTGCGTCGAGTTTGTGAGTCAGTTTGGAGAGAACTGACATCTGACTATTGAGTCTTCCCACTTCTGAACATGGCATCCCTCTCTACACGATATTCCCCTCAGTAATATTTTATAAGTGTTCGCATTCACATCTTGCGGTGCCCCCAAAACCAAACGATGAGCCAAAGCATTTGGAAGATACTCCTCTGTGGAAACCAGAATGTATTGTGCACATCATTTGAAAGATAGTCTGGTGTGGCTTCATCCTTAGATCCAAATATTTCCATTTTTGTTCCAGGAAAGGGGTGAATAACTTAGAAGTGATTAGATGGAATATCCTCAAACTTCCTTGACCAGATCCTGACTCAGAACTCCTGTGTCCTTATTAATTTTGCTACATTGGCACTGACACACTTTCCTTCTTCCCACCAGAGCCAGTCTCTTTACCTGTATTTTAAATCACACCCCTCTCACCATCTGGACACCACATAATATCAGCAATCCTTTCTAAATAGTCAAGCTTTCCCTCCCAATTAGTTCTATCTCTATACCATTCAAATGTATTCCAAATATCTTCCATCTCAAAGAGCATAATTTTTAAAAAGGCTTCTACCTGGTCACTTTCTGACTAGCTTGAACAGCGTCCTCCTTCCTCTGAAGCACCCTCCCAGTCTGGCTTCTACCCCAGCACTTCCTCATCACAGCTGTCAGAAGGTCACCAATGGCCATTTGTAAAGCAAGTCAAGCTGCTACTGTTTCTATGACAATGCTGGTGGAATTTAGCAATTTGCAGCAAAAAATATTTATCTCTCATCCACTTGTCTTCAGATCAACTGAGGTTCAGCTGACTCAGCTGAGTTTGGGATTCAGCCAGGCATTTGTTTGGTTCACAACTCTCCAATGTGCCTCTTGTTTGGAAGGAATCAAATGGTATTCAGCTTGTATTCTTGTAACTGTGACAGCAGATTCCCAGACAATGTATACAGAAACATGCTCTGCCTCTTGTGGTCTAAACTTGTCACTTTCAGTAATATATTTTTTTCAGGGTGACAAAAATTAACTGTGCCATAATATGATCTTATGATATATGTATACATTATGGACTGATTAAATCAATCTACACAACATGTCTAACTCCTACTATATTCAGCATTATTTGTCATGAGAACCTTTATAGTTGACTCCCTGCAAATCTGGTATATACAAAGTATATGGACACTGCTTAGCCAGTTATGCCAGAACAAAATAAACCTTTGACCCAACTGGATTGCTTATATAACTGCAAGGTCACATGGAAGACAGCATAGATGCAGAGAAGGGGAAGGAATTGGGAATGATAAGGAACCTGCTACAGTTGCCAAGTGGAGTTAGTATTTCATGCTTCTCTTAGGGAACCCAATAGTTTCCAGGAAACAATAAGTCAGCTAAAGTCTCTTCCTTGGTCCTCAGGACACCGCACTCCCAGGCTCCGCCTACCGATGTCCTTTCCTGTTCACTCTTCTCCTTCCAGCCTTTTAGGACCTAACTCTTCTTGGCCCTCCTTTTAACACTATCAGCTTTTTTCCTAAGAGTAACCAAGACTACTGACTTAATTGGTGCCATTCCATCTTCCATCCCCCGTTTGCTAAGCCCCATCCCATCCCAGAGACTGTTCTACCTCTACTCTGGACTTTATGAAGCTACCCAAAACTCAGTTCCAGTCGTGCCCAGCTCTACCATGTATCATATCGATGATGTTCACAACTTGTCTAATTGTGTAAAGCAGAAAATTGGGGGTCATTACAAGGTTTTTCTCACCACTAGCTCCATCTCATGTCTGTCTCAAAATTCTGAGGACTATTTCCATAAATATTCCTCTTTCCAGTCCGTACTCTTCAGTTTTACCACACCCTCATTCAAGATCAAATTTCATCTAGACTACTTAACTTAAAATCTGCCATCCTCCCTCTTCGGGTCTATAATGCACCCTACCGTCCCCCTCCCTCCATCCTCTGGTACCCGTCTGCAATGCACCTCAGCATCCCCCTGGTCTGGGATTTTCATGCTGTTGCTCCTGCTTCAGTTCCAAGCTCCAGTTTCCCTCAGAGAAGCCTTCCATGCTACTCACCTGGACCAACTTCTTTATGATGTGTTTTCAGGCAATAGTATCTTTTACCTCAACCACCATCACTACTATGACCATTTACCTACCACCTCTTCCCTACTGGGCTACTCTGTAGAGACAAGAGCCATACCCAGTTTTGCTCATCCCTGAATCTTAACCTCAGTTACAGTGTGGCACATCAAAGATACTCAACAAATACTTACTGAACAAATATGTGAATGACGAACACCTAAACAGCCTCATTTATCATTACTTAAAATGCACCAAAGAGAACATTTTTTGATTTTTGTCTTGTTTTTCTAATTGGATTGCAAACCTATTGGAGAGAGCAAGCTTCAGACTTATTTGTCTCTCACCAACAGAGAAAAAGGTATTCAGTAAGCAACCCTTGTACAAAATTAAAACATCTTGTATAGCATGTACTTGTTTAAAATATTTAGGACACATTTTGTACTATATTACTTGGTACATCTGATTAGGAAACAGAGCAATGTATCCACATGATTCTAATGACCCTTGTAAATCTGCACATCTGGCAGATAACTGCCATTCAAATCTAATGTAATACTATAATGCTGAGATCTCCCAGTTAAATTCCACTAAAATTATGTCATGGGATTAAGACAGGAAAAAGAAAACTCAATGTGAATGCATTTATCACAAAGCTAAGATGACTAACATTTATTAAACCCTTAAATGATATCATGTAGGGTACCAACAAGGAGCAAGCTGAGCTTTGCAGAGACTTTACAGAAAACAGGTAAAGGAACAAGCTGGGGCATGAGCAGGGTTAATGGCATAGGCAACGAACTATGGTTTTCTACTCAGGCCTAAAGGAACAAGAAAGAAGAGTGTTAACTAAGCTCTTTGAGAGCCCAATTGCCCAAAAGAAACAACGATTGATGGCTAACCCTAGCATGGATAGCTGCATCCTTGGGCAGAACTACATATCAACAGGGCAGTAAGGTTTAAATTCCTTAGTTCCTCTATCCTTTCATCTTCTATCCATTCATTCCAAACCATCATTGACCAAATACCCAGAAGTGATCCCCTAGGAAAACTGATGTCCACAGAGATTAAGGAATGCTCCCAGAGCCACACAGAGTGACTATCAGCTATATTATCTGAATCTTAGCAGGCATCCTCCAAACACAGGATCTCATTTGTGACTCTGAATGCTGGATGAATGACTGTCCAAGTACAACTGTCTTGATTTTCAAAATAGTATCTTATGTTATCAGTGTGGTAGTGGGTATGCATACCCAAGTGGGAGTCAGAAGATAAGTTTCAGGAGTCCCTTCTCTCCTTCCACTGTGGGATCAAGGGATCAAACTCAGATCATCAGGCCTATGTGATAAGTGCCTTTACTCTCTGTGCCAGCTCATGTCCCAACTTGTTATCATCTTTAATAATAGTGTCACTTACAAACCATCATTATCACATGTCCCATTAAGGAAGAGTGAGGATTCCAAAAGATCTCTTGGACAGGATGTTTTCTGATCATCTCATGATGTTCCCACGGAGACTCCAGCTCTTCCTGACACAGGGTCTGGGCTCCAACCCTTCCATTCTTCCCCAACTCCTGAACAACCCTGCTTCCCCTCAATCCAGATGTCAACTCCTTCCCACCTGTAGAAAGATTTTAGATAAATTTTACAAGGCCATGACTACAAAGATGTTCTTTACCACCCTCTGGTGGCCAATTGAGGAAATATTTGGAGGTAGCATTCAGCTAAGCACAAATTCCCTATCTTGTTCTTCCATTTAATCAAATCCCTCAGAGTCTCTCTAGGACTGCAGACAAGTAAATTCTGTGAGTCCTTTCTGTGAATCACCAAATTCAGAAGTTCAGGATTCTTGCTTACGAACAAGGATTTCCACTAAACAGCATTTGAGTTTGATAGCTAACCCTGAATCAGGCAATACAGTTTTAGTTTGCCTGATGACAGTTTCTGTGCATGGACACTGAGGTGGTTTTTGACCCTGTGTTTTCTCTTTGACATGTCTTCCATCCCCCTCACTGCAGACCACCACGTATGAGCAGTTCCAAGGGTTAGTCTAATCCCTCAGTTAGCCTTGCAGCCAGATGAAGAAGGAATAGATGGGAGAAGCTGAGTCAAGGTTTGGTCCAGTGGGCTGCAGTGGTGGCTCAGCAGGGAAAGACAATTATTGGCCAAGCCTGACAATCTGAGTTCAATCCCTGGGATCCACATGGTAGACAGACAACCAATTCCTCAGTCCTTCATGGTATATGTCATGACACAAGCATATCCACACACATACACAAAATAAATTAGTGTAAAATAAACTTTAAAAGATTTGGTCCTGTTATTTCTATGAGTAAACCTAATATAGTTAAATCATGTTGTTATCAGACCTAGGGGTCATAAACTGTGCCCCCAAGACAGGTCCAGCCATCTATCCTCAAAAAGATAATGAAAGAAGCCAAATGTATAGTGAAAACCAGAAAGGAGAAAGTTATCAAATATGGCCAAATAGAACAAAGAGATCCAGTGATCCCTTCAAAGTCATCTGCAAGGTCCTGCAGTGAGATCAAAGTTTAGAGACAGCCAAGGACATGTGTTTCTAAGCCATCCACCTCAAGCTGTGATCCTCCACCCCCACTGAGCCATCATTGCCTGGGTATGCTTCTAGATCATCCTGTGAGGTGCTCTGAGGAGTTTTAGGACCATGTAAAGTCTCTCTGTGAAAGCCATGCACCTCCTCTGGCTGGCGCTCTTTTGTTCTTCCAGCATGAGACTCCTGTGGAAAGTACCATTTCTTTGGAGACTGTTGTTTCAACACTTGGATAGTTAGATTGGGAGACACAAGTGTCTCTTTAGAATGTCTTTATTTCTGCCAGGCTGGCTACTATATAAGTCTCATAATTAGTACATTTCAGATGAAAAGAACATCAGCCTCATAGAGAATTAAGATTAAAACCATCTTCAGATCAGCTGCTTGTAAGGGAAGTCGTTGCTGGGACATGGACATTACAGGGAATTGGGATTACTCTTCAGCTCGTGTAGTTTGACTGGTCCTCTAAAAATGGCAATGCTGAGCTCAGTCTACAGTTCTCTACTGTTATTCAGTGGTACATGATGCATCCACCAGCCCAAGGAGAATGGAGCCCGAAACCAAGCTCCCAGAAGAGATGAGAAGGGTGAAGAACATTTGCCCATGGACCTTCAGCTGCCACTTAAGGTCCCTCTAAGGAGACTGCCCAGTTCATCATCCACTGCCAGGTGTCAAGCTAAAAACAGATTTCCTTTTGGGCTGCCTCTAAAATTAGGTGGAGAATAATTGCCAAAAGTTCAAGTTAGCAGAGACCTATTATTCAGTCATAAAATTAGCATTTCTAAAGCATTTCTGTATCAAATGGCAGGTGCTGTTCCTGGCTTCTAGTCTGAATCATCTCTCTCTCTCTCTCTCTCTCTCTCTCTCTCTCTCGCTCTCTCTCTCACATACATGCATTTGCACACACTCACACACAGTCAAATACACACTCTCACACACACTCACACATTCACGCACTCTCACAGAGTCAAACACTCATATACACTCTCTCACACACGCATACACATTCAACACACATACACATTCACACATGAGCACACACTCATAGAGTCAAACACACACATACTCTTTCACACACTCACATTCATACTCACACACAGTCAAACACACACACACTCACATTCACACACACTCACACATTCATACACACACACTCACACACACTCTTTCTTTTTTTTTTTTTTCTCGAGACAGGGTTTCTCTGGCTGTCCTGGAACTCACTCTGTAGACCAGGCTGACCTTGAACTCAGAAATCCACCTGCCTCTGCCTCCCAAGTGCTGGGATTAAAGGTGTGCACCATCACTGCCTGGCCACACTCTTTCACACACACATACTCACACACATCTTTTTTCTGTTTGCTTCAGTGGCATGTTATGCCTTGAGTCCACAGCCTAAGCAGTAAGGACAGAAAGGAGAGAGCCATGCACTGACTGATTTCAAACAGGGAGTAGGTGTTCCCTGTCTGTCAAGAACAACGGATGTCTCTAGTAAAGAACTGCCATATTAACAAACACATCGTTTATTTTGTTCAACATTTTTATTCTTTATCCCTAGCTAGAATCAACTCCAGGAATTCCATTTGCAGAATGTGCGGCCCACTCTTTCTGCTCATTTCTTTCTTAACGGAGGGACTTTCTCCCACCTCAATAACCTTACAACCATGGAAGTTAACGGAATTGAAACCACTTTTATGCAGTAAGAGGTGGGAGTGTACACCAGGATAAATGGGATTAACTTTCCCACAGTTAACCACACAGTCTGGATTCCTTGGATGTGTGTGTATCTGTTTGATTATGGATTTGAGGTTTTGTTTTGTTTTTCCCTGTTTGTGAAGGCAAAGCAACATTCCTAATTTACATGTTTGTTCTCTGTTATCGGATTAATGAAACAGATGCCCCCCCATTACTTTTTAGACAGACTGAAGAGTATGCCACCCGCTAACAGAGTGGGCAGTCCCCTGTCAGCTCACTGAGGCTGGACTGTCCATCTTCCATTGCTGTAGGGCCATGTGACAGAAAGGGCAGGGGGTTGACTTTCTATGTAAGCCTGTGACTTCTGGAAATTCTGGCCAGTTCCAAACACTACTGATTGACAGGGACCTTGAATGTCCCTCTGAGGCCTTAGCAAAGCAAAAATTCAAAGGAAGATTAAAATTGAGGAAGTCTCCAGCTCTCACTTGGCCCTCTCCATTGTCTACATGCCATGATTTCACACTCTGAAGTGTCTTGCAAACCCAACTGCAGCCTCAGGCTTGGCCTTGACCTTCAAATACCCCTTTACTTCAAAGTGAAGAAATTATGTAACTTTGGGGAAAACTTGGTCAAAATCTGAGGTTGTTTTTCAGGCAATACTTTAGTCATTTCAAATCAACAACAAAAGTGCAGACATGTCCTGAAAGCTGGGGACACACTGTACAATCTTAGTAGTTGGCTAGAATCATTCATCCACCCTGCAATGACACATCTCTTCCAACAAGGTCACACCTCCTAGTCCTTCCCAAAGAAGATATCAAGTATGCAAACATATGAACTTATGGGTGCCATTTTCACCCAAAGTCCCACCCTTGCTGTCTTCTAACTATGGAGAAGGGATGCAACAACTCTTAGAGCTAAGTGGTAGAAAGGCAATAATCTCAGCACTTGGGAGGCTGGAGGAGGAGCTCTGTGAGCTTGGTCAGCCTAGGCTACCTAGTGAAAAGCAAACAAAAACAGTCTCATAGTAGGCGATAAAGGAAGTCGTGGCACTTTGCATAGACAAATTCTCTCCAAGAAAGAGTAGATGTGGACCTACCACTGAGACAGAAGGCTTAGGAAGGACTTAGGAAGACCAGGAACCCACTTCCCATCTATCTACCCCTTTGCCTCCTCACTACTATTGGAACCAAGACCACCATATGGCCACACAGCATACAAAGAAAGCTTTACAGAATAAGATGAACTTTAAAAGCCCTGATCGTTGATGCTTACATGAGCTCAAGCTTCAAGAAGTAGTTCCAGGATTAATTAAATCTCTTCATTCTGATGTACCAGAGAGTCACACACACTCAGTCTCCTCTATTCCCAGAACCAGGGGTTTAAGATTCAGACCCTTTCACGAAAGCTCTAGAAGCTGGGTGCTTGGTGAATAAACAAACCCCTTCCAGGACAGGTGGATGAGCTTGGGGTTATTGATGCTAAGAACTAATGGAGAGGGCCCAGGCCGTGCCAAGTTCTCACTCTAGCATCCAAAAGTAGATTGTTTGTCTGTCTAGCCTTTTCCTTGATACACACTGGGTTGAAGTTTGACTGTCAATAACAGCAGTTGTCCATGGGAAAATCCTTTCTGGACAAACAAGGACTTTTGAGTTTTGACTCCTTCTCTGCCCCATTCCAGGGTGGAAAGTATCTGGGAGTTGTTGTGATGGCAACATTCCCATATGCCTCACCTTCTCCATTCCCAAAATTGGTGAGATAGGAGTCAGAACATAGAGACTCTCAAAAATAGGGTGCTGTATGTGTAATCCAATCTCTTGCCTCAGGGAGAAACTGGGTGCTGAGGATTCTTGCTCAGATGTATGGGCAGTGTCTAGGGTGAAGTCCACCTTTACATGCCTCTGCTGTTCTTAGCCATTCTATAGTTCTCACTTGCCTGATGCATAGGATCTAAGGTAGATGACCCATGGATTGGGACATTAGGTGCATCTGCAGGAGGAAAGGGAGACAGTGACCTCCTCCTATTCTGTCAGCTGCAGGTATCACTCTTCACATTTAAAGCACAATAGAAATTCTAGATCTGCTGTGGCCTACAATGAAAACGGGGATCAAAAGTTCATAAAAGTAGGCAAGCTAGAATAGAAAGTTGAATACAGAAAAATACCTCACACAAGTATGTTTAATGAGAAGGTCCCAAGGATATTCAATTTGAAAATTAAAAAAAAAAAAAAAAGTCATGGGATGCTGCTGATAGAGCCTCTCGCACCAGTGACTTTCTCTCCTCTGTAGGTCAGAACACTCCACAGGAGAGTTCACTACAGATCTGTGCTCCTTAGCGAGAAGGGGTCTGATGCATTCCAGAAATAATGACAACGAGGCAGCAGAATTAACCACCAAAAGAAAGGCAGACACGATGAGCAGCCAGATCAGCATGGTACCCAGGCAAGGGAGCTGAATCTCAGGGCGGTTAAGAGAACACATCATCCTAACGATGGGCTAGATGGGCCACCAGCAGAGGTATTAATCAACATACACAGTACCTTTGTCACTTTTCTACTGCTATGACAACGCAGCATAATCACAGTAACTTATAGAAGAGAGCATTTGATGAGAGCTTTACAGTTTCAAAGGATGAGTCCTTGTCTATCATGGTGGGGAGCATGGTAGCAGGTAGGCAGGCAGCTCTGGCACTGATGCAGTATCCTACACTGAGAGCTTGCATCCTGATCTGTGGGTGGGCAATAGATAGGTGATAGAAGGATAGATAGATAGATAGATAGATAGATAGATAGATAGATAGATAGATAGACAGACAGATAGATAAACAGGACCTGGAGTAGGTGTTTGAAACCTCAGAGTCCACCCTAGTCACACACCTCCTCTAACAAAGGCACACCTCCCAATTCTTCCCAAAACAGTTCCACTAACTAAGGACCACGGTTTCAAATATATGGGCCTAAGGGGCTATTCTGATACAAGCCACCGCATTCCACTCCCTGGTCCCTATAGGCATGTAGCAATATAATAATGCCAAATGCATTAATCTATCTTCAAAAGTTACCATAGTCTTTCACAGTCTCAAGACTGCTTGAAAGTCCAAAGTCTTTTCTGAAACTCACGGCAATCTCTTAACTATAACCTACTATGAAATCAAAAAGGAATTTACATACTTCTAATACACAATGGAAGAGGAATAAGTATAACTATCCCAAAAGCCAGGAAAGGAGACATGGTGAGAAAATATAGGACCAAAACAAGACAGTAAGCCGGCTGAAACTCAATGCCTCTGTGAGCTTGCTCAAAGACTAGGCTGAACATGGGTCAGGGTTTTCCGACTGCAGAGCATTTCTGCACAACTTTCTTTTTTTTTAATTAGATATTTTCTTATTTAAAATATCTCCTTTCCCAGGTTCTCCTATAAAAAAATAAAAATAAAATAAAGAAAAACTAAAACAAACCCCTGTTCCTTGTCCCCTCCCCCCATTCACCACCCCACTCTCTCCTGCTTACTGGCCCTGGCATTCCCCTACACTGGGGCATAGAACCTTCACAGGAACAAGGGCCTCTCCTCACACTGATGACCATCCTCTGCTATACATGCTGCTGGAGCCATGAGTCCCACCATGTGTACTCTTTGGTTGGAGTTTTAGTCCCTGGAAGCTATGAGGGTACTAGTTAGTGCATATTGTTGTTCATCCTAAGGGGCTGCTGGCCCTTCAGCTCCTTGGATCCTTTCTCTAGCTCCTTCACTGGGAACCCTGTACTCAGTCCAATGGATGGCTGTGAGCCTCTACTTCTGTATTAGTCGGGTACTGGCAGAGCCTCTCACGAGACAGCTATATCAGGCTTCTGTCATCCAGCACTTGCTAGCATCCACAATAGTGTCTAGATTTGATGATTGAATATGGGAAGGAGAGAGTGGGGTGGTGAACAGGAGGAGGGGCAGGAAACAGGGTTTTTTTTAGATTTTATTTTATTTTTTTATTGGGGAACCAGGTGAAGCAGTCTCTGAATTATCCTTCCTTTAGTCTCTGCTCCATAGTTAGTCTCTACAACTCCTTCCATGGGTATTTTGTTCCCCCTTTTAAGAAGGAACGAAGCATCTACACTTTGATCTTCAGTCTTCTTGAGTTTCTTGTGGCTTGTGGTTTGTACTTTGTGTATTCTGATCTTCTGGGCTAAGATCCACTAATCAGAGAATGATTACCATGTGTGTTCTTTTGTGATTGGGTTACCTCACTCAAGATAATATTCTCCAGATCCATCCATTTCCCTAAGAATTTCATAAATTCATTGTTTTTAATAGCTGAGTAGTACTCCATTGTGTAGATGTACCACAATTTCTGTATCCATTCCTCTGTTGAGGGACATCTGGGTTGTTTCCAGTTTTTGGCTATTATAAATAAGGCTACTATGAACATAGTGGAGCATGTGTCCTTATTACATGTTGGAGCATCTTCTGGGTATATGCCCAGGAGTGGTATAGCTGGATCCTCTGGTAGTATTATGTCCAGTTTCCGGAGGAACCTCCAAACTGATTTCCAGAGTGGTTGTACCAGCTTGTAATCCCACCAGCAATGAAGTATTGTTCCTCTTTCTCCACAACCTCTCCAGCATCTGCTGTCACCTGAGTTTTTTATCCTAGCAATTCTGACTGGTGTGAGGTGGAATCTCAGGGTTGTTTTGATTTGCATTTCCCTGATGACTAAGGATGTTGAACATTTCTTTAGGTGCTTCTCAGCCATTCAGTATTCCTCAGTTGAGAATTCTTTGTTTAGCTCTGTACCCCCCCTTTTTTTTGCATCCCAATCAAGGCTTCACTTTACTTAGAATAAGCCAGGGTTTTTATAGTCACAGGAGAAACTGAAACCAAATCTCTACATTACATGATATTTGCATACTGCAAAAAAAGTTCAGGTGCCAAAGTCCCCAAGTTTGGAAGATCTTCAGGCAGTGGGTGTACTCAGGCAGTGAGCTTGCTCAGGTGGCTTCTTCAAAGATGAACCTGACAGTCAACAGGGAGCATCTGTCTTAGCTCCCCAGGTAGTAGCCTCCAAGCAGACTGCCAGAAATCAGATGGCTGAGGGAAAGGGGGAGGTAACAGTTCCTCCCTTTTTATTTAGAAAATAACAGGACTAAGGCATAAACATACATCACAGTCCTGTACAGGAATTTTCACAGGGCCTTGGTAAGTCTCTCACCTGCAGTATAATAGCTACTGGCAAAATATCTTACCTGTCATAGAGAATCACGTGCATCTAGTTTGAATTCTACAAACCAGGCTCATTTCCTGTTTTTTCAAAACACAGCCACTTGGCACATGCCTCTGTCTTAGGTTGATTTATTTTCCAGAGACCTAACTCACTGAACACAGGTTCTCAAAATGCACCTCATTCCCATGCATTTAATGTCAAGACATGCCTTTACCGCCTGCAATGTCCACAAGCTGTCAGTCTCTCTGGAAGCCATCTTATCTGAAGTCCTCATAAAGCTGCATGCCAGTGTACTAGAGATGAGTGTAGGCACCTGATTGAGTTGCAAAATACCAGCTCCTACACTGGGAACCTTTGCTGAGAACAGGCCTCAATTCAATTGCAGACTAGTAAACTTCAGGCTGAAAACTCTGGGAACGCACCAGCCTGAAAGGAGTAACGCTGTAGGACTAACCAAACTTTTGCTCCAGGCATGAGCAAGCAAATTTGACTTAAGTGGGCATTTCCAGAATGACAGAAAAAGCTGTCAGCTCAAAAACAAAAGAACAAAGAAAAAGTTTTTTTCAGCAGTGCATTTAAGCACACTTACTAAGAAGGCTGTGGACCTGCATCCACCTGATGGACCAATCTTTCAAGCAACCACCATGCCTCATCTTCCTTCTGAGAAAAAATACACATGGACCCTCTGCCCCAAACCAAAACAGGATGTGGGCCATTCCAGGTATTAGTGAATGGATCTCTCCATCTCACCATGGCATACAAACTTGAAGTGTTAGGGTGCCAGTGTTGGTCTGTAGCAGACAGACATTTGATGTCAGTCTGCAGGAAGTTCAAAACAAATAACACAAAGGCAAAGTGTGCTTTTGAAGATCTAGGAGGATACAAATTCCCTCCTTTAGTTTTCATGTACCTCATTTTTTAATAGGGTTATTTGGTTCTCTGGAGTCTAATTTCTTGAGTTCTTTGTATATATGGATTTTAGCCCTCTATCAGATATAGGATTGGTAAAGATCTTTACCCAATTTGTTGGTTGCCTTTTCCTCCTATTGACAGTGTCCTTTGCCTTACAGAATCTTTGCAATTTCATGAGGTCCCATTTGTCAATTTTTGATCTTAGAGCATAAGCTATTGGTGTTCTGTTCAGGAAATTTTCCTCTGTGCCTATGTGCTCGAGGCTCTTCCACACTTTCTTTTCTATTAGTGTCAGTGTATCTGGTTTTATGTGGAGGTCCTTGATCCACTTGGACTTGAGTTTTGTACAAGAAGATAGGAATGGATCGATTTGCATTCTTCTACATGCTAACTGACAGTTGAGCCAGTAACATTTCTTGAAAATGCTGTCTTTTTTCCACTGGATGGTTTTAGCTCCTTTATCAAAGATGAAGTGGCCATAGGTTTGTGGGTTGATTTCTGGGCCTTCAATTCTATTCCATTGATCTACCTGCCTGTCACTGTACCAATACCATGCAGTTTTTATCACAATTGCTCTAGAATAGCTTAAGGTCCGGGAAGGTGACTCCACCAGAGGTTCCTTTATTGTTGAGAATAGTTTTGTCTATCCTGGGTGTTTTGTTATTCCAGATGAATTTGCAAATTGCTCTTCCTAAGTCTCTGAAGAATTGGGTTGGAATTTTGATGGGGATTGCATTGAATCTGTAGATTGCTTTCAGCAAGATGGCCATTTTTACTATATTAATCCTGCCAATCCATGAGCATGGGAGATCTTTCCATCTTCTGAGATCTTCTTCAATTTCCTTCTTCAGAGACTTGAAGTTCTTGTCAAAAAGAACTTTTACTTGCTTAGTTAGAGTCACACCAAGGTATTTTATATTATTTGTAAATATTGGGAAGGGTGTTGTTTCCCTAATTTCTTTCTCAGCCTGTTTATCCTTTTTGTAGAGGAAAGCCACTGATTTGCTTGAGTTAATTTTATATCCAGTTACTTTGCTGAAGTTGTTTATCAGGTTTAGGAGCTCTCTGGTGGAATTTTTGGGGTCACTTACTGATAATTTGACTGATTCCTTTCCAATTCGTATCCCTTTGATCTCCTTTTCCTGTCTAATTGCTCTGGCTAGGACTTCAAGTACAATACTGAATAGGTAGGGAGAGAGTGGGCAGCCTTGTCTAGTCCCTGATTTTAGTGGGATTGCTTCAAGTTTCTCTCCATTTAGTTTGATGTTGGCTAATAGTTTGCTGTATATTGCTTTTACTATGTTTAAGTATGGACCTTGAATTCCTGATCTTTCCAAGACTTTTAGCATGAAGAGATATTGAATTTTGTCAAATGCTTTCACAGCATCTAATGAGATGATCATATGGTTTTTTCCTTTGAGTTTGTTTATATAGTGAATTACATTGATGGATTTCTGAATATTGAACCATCCCTGCATCCCTGGGATGAAGCCTCCTTGATCATGATGTATGATCGTTTTGATGTGTTCGTGGATTTGGTTTGCAAGAATTTTATTGAGTATTTTTGTATCAATATTCATAAGGGAAATTGATCTGAAGTTTCTTTCTTTGGTAGGTCTTTGTGTGGCTTAGGTATAAGAGTGATTGTGGCTTTGTAGAATGAATTGGGTAGAGTACCTTCTGTTTCTATTTTGTGGAATAGTTGGAGGAGTATTGGTATTAGGTCTTCTTTTAATGTCTGATAAAACTGCACTAAACCCATCTAGTCCTGGGCTTTTTATGGTTGTGAAAATATTAATGACTGTTTCTATTTCATTAGCAGATATGGGACTGTTTAGATCATTGATCTGATCTTGATTTAGCTTTGGTACCTGGTATCTGTCTAGAAAATTGTCCATTTCATCCAGGTTTTCCAGTTTTGTTGAGTATAAGCTTTTGTAGTACACTCTCATGATTTTTTGGATTTCCTCAGTATCTGTGGTTATGTCTCCCTTTTCATTTCTGATCTTATTAATTAGGATACTGTCTCTGTGCCCTCTAGTTAGTTGGGCTAAGGGTTTATCTATTTTGTTGATTTT
>NW_022196905.1:88234223-88236908 GCF_008632895.1 Mastomys coucha
AGGGCCAGAAAGTGGGAGAGGGCGGGGTGGCAGGCATGGGGAAGGGGGAGGCAACAGGGGTTTGGTTTGTTGTTTTTGTTTGTTTCTTTGTTTTTTGGAGGGGAATCTTGGAATGGAGAAATTCGCATGTAAATAAAGAAAATATCTAAAATTAAAAAAAAGAAAAAAAATTTAATGTATATTTAAAATATTAAATTTTCACATAAATGGTTTTAGAATTTAAATTTTGGAAGCATGCTTTGTAATGATAATATTATTACAATAGAAATTTATGAATCAATGTATATACACATATAAATATATACACTGTGATATATATATATATTATACATGTAACATATACTATCTATGTATACAATTTTTACACATGGAAAAAAAAAAAGACTGATTTCGCTTTCCGGTCTCTCTGGACTGGTGTCCAGAGCAGACCTTGGGTGAAAGCTCTGCAGCTAGTCCCACAACACCCAGAGGAAGCTCCACTCCCAGGCACTTGGACATGCTCAGGATCAGAGGTGAGGAGGACACAACATCTGTCCCAATACCTGGAATAACTGGGACCAGCGGGACCAGGCACACAGGAACTCCACCAGCCGAGTGGCTCAGGTTCTTTCCAGTTTCTCTGGGCTGGTGTCCTGAGCAGACTTTGGTCCCAGGCTCTGCAGTCAGTCCCACAACAACCAGAGGAAGCTGCTGTACTCCCAGGTGCTCTAACAAGCACCTGTGACCCTGGGTCACAGGATCCCAGAATCACAGGATCACAGAGATAGCTTGACTCTGAGGAGTTCTGACACATCCAGGATCACAGGAAGGACAGGCTACAGTCAGATTTAGGCAGGGCAGGTAGCACTAGAGATAACAAGATGGTGCAGGGCAAGTGTAAGAAAATAAACAACACAAACCAAGGTTACTTGGCATCATCAGAACCCAATACTCCCACCATAGCAAGTCCTGGACACACAATCACACTGGAAAAGCAAGATTCAGATCTAAAATCACTTCTCATGATGATGATACAGGACATTAAGAAAGACATAAATAGCACCCTCAAAGAAATACAGGAGAACACAGGTAAAGAGCTAGAAGCTCCTAAAGAGGAAACACAAAAATCCCTTAAAGAACTGCAGGAAAACACAATCAAACCGTTGAAGGAAATGAGCAAAACCATCTAGGAAGTGACAATTCCCATTTCTTAATATCTTAATATGAAAATTAATATTACCAACATATCCTAATTGATTGAAATTCAAAATAAGAGGAATTAGAAATTTGTTGATTGTCATTCAATGGTCTCTCTAATTTGGTAATTGGAGAAATAGGTCCAATATTGTACAATCCATATACACTGTCAGCTTGTTTGTGACAGTGTCTTGCTGTGTACAACATAAGGGCCTTGAAATCTTGCTTCTCCTATCTCAGCCTTTCTATTAGTAGTATTGTTTATTTCACCTTTTTACACTATACTCTGGTTTTCAGAACAGCTTATATATTTCAAAAGTATTTATATACCCAAGGAAGACATAGACAATTAATTTGGGAGGTGGCTTGTAAGAGAACAACAAAGAGTGAGACTGAATGCTTTGCTTGACATTTGTAACTCTTGTATCAAGTTTGAAGAAGAGGACTTTATAAGTTACTCTTTCTCTTAGATGAATGCTTTTCCAAATTATCACAGCTAATGAATCAGATTCTTACCCGCACCTAAAGTCTGTGCTACCCTCCAAGCAGAACCATTGTTCATTGAAACAGTTGGTGAATGACTTTATGGATAGACCATCTTAATACACACACCATTTCTTAAATGAATGTAACCTGTACTCTGTGGGCTGAGAATAAAGTCACTCATTCAAGTCAAATAGTTTTGACCATAGCAGGAAGTCTGTATAAAAAATTGTGCCTACAATTCATTCCTTGGCCCAGCAGAACTGTCATCTCTCAGCTTAGCTATGATGGAGGTAAAATCCTTTGGTGATTTGAGGGTCATTGAAGTACAGCCTTATTACAATGAAATCCAATGTCCTTATTTTAGGCTTGTACCACAGTAAGAGCCAAGATTTTAAACTCTACTAAATACAAAACAAACAAACAAACAAAAATACTTTATATATTTATGTTCATTTAAGAAAATACTAGTAGTGATGCATTATTTTGAAATATACATTTAATATGTTTGGAGTTATTTAAAATTTACATTGAGAAAAACGTATGTATGTATTCAGTATTGCTGTAGACAAGCATCTACATAAGACTGTTAAATTGATTGTTGTTTTATATCAAACAACTTTTATAATACTCATTTTTATTGCTATAATATTTTTAAATTTTTAAGGAATATGACAAAAAAGATATTGTATGTATTGAAGGGGGTCTCTGGGAGGAGTTGGGGTACAAAAGGGAAACAAGAATGTGATTTAATTCTATTTACTTAAAATATGTTTTTAAATGTTAACAAATTCAGATAAATTGAAATCATGTAACTTTTCTCATCATACTGCAATAAAAGTTAAAAAAAAAAAAAAAGACTGCTTTCATTGTGTCCTATAAGTTTGGATATATTGTGGCTTCATTTTCATTAAACTTTAGAAAGTCTTTAATTTCTTCCTTGACCAAGTTATCATTAAGTAGAGTGTTGTTAAGCTTCCACATTTATGTGGGCATTCTATTGTTTATGTTGTTATTGAGGAGCAG
>NW_022196905.1:88237843-88257780 GCF_008632895.1 Mastomys coucha
TGGGCATCTCTTTCCTTAGGTTAGGGAAGTTTTCTTCTATAATTTTGTTGAAGATATTTACTGGCCCTCAAAGTTGGAGGTCTTCACTCTCTTCTATACCTATTATCTTCTATACCTAAGTTTGGTCTTCTCATTGTGTCCTGGATTTCCTGGATGTTTTGAGTTAGGAACTTTTTGCATTTTGTTTTTTCTTTGACTTTTGTGTCAATGTTTTCTTTAGTATCTTCTGCACCTGAGATTCTCTCTTCTATCTTTCATATTCTGTTGGTGATGCTTGCATCTATGGTTCCTGACTTCTTTCCTAGGATTTCAATCTCCATAGTTGTCTCTCTTTGTGATTTCTTAACTGTTTCTACTTCCATTTTTAGGTCCTGGATGGTTTTGTTTAATTCTTTCACCTGTTTGGTTGTGCTTTCCTGTAATTCCGTAAGGGATTTTTGTGTTTCCTTTTTAAGGGCTTGTATCTGTTTACCTGTGTTCTCCTGTATTTCTTTAAGGGAGTTATTCATGCTCTTCTTAAATTCCTCTATCAACAGCATGAGATATGATTTTAGATACAAATCTTGCTTTTCTGGTGTTTTGGGATATCCAGGACTTGCTGTGGTGGGAGTACTAGGTCCTGATGAAGCCAAGTAGTCTTGGTTTCTGTTGGTAAGATTCTTGTGTTTGCCTTTCACCATCTGTTGATCTCTGGTATTAGATGTTCTTGCTGTCTCTGGCTGGAGCTTGTTCCTCCTGTGGGTCTGTAAGCCTGTGTTAGCACTTCTGGGAGATCAGCTCTCCTCTGGTAAGACCTGTGTGCAGTGGGCTGTGGATCAGTCCTCCCTCCTGAGTCCTGAGTCCCTGGGTTGGAGCACTCCCCAAAGGCAAGCTCTCTGCTTGCAGAGAAGGAACAGAGAGGGCTGTGGATCTACAGTGCCCCCTAGGTAAAGAGAGAGGTAGAAAGGATCCGGCGCCAGCTGCCCTGCCACTTCTGAGGCCTGGGCCTCCTGGCTCATCCTGCCTTAGAAGGTTACCAGAGAGAAAATCACTGTACAACTTTCAACCCACCCATCCCTCCCCCCACAATGCCACATGCCCACAGCATTACACCCTCTGGAGATTTTAACACCCTGGCATCTTTTGCTCTGTATATAGGCTGGGGAAATTTCTAAAGACAGAGTACATTATCTGGTAAAAAGATGTGAGAATCCACAGCTTCCGTGGGGACTATCCCCAAAGTGGGATATAAGGTTACCAAGAGAAAAATTGGCACTATCTGTAAGGAGAAAAATGGGATTCGATTTCAATTCTGCTCTTTAACTGCATTATGGTCTGGACTTTCCTATATTATCAAAACCCTTCTTGTCTCACTGTCATTACCTACAAAACAGTGGCAATAGTCTCTGATTCCTAGAGCTTTTAAGGGGCATCAAGAAAAATGGAAAAACCCAGAAGAATTCTTGGCACACTGTATTCCTTGGGAAATGTCCATTATTCTTTACTTAGAAAAATACTTTTTGGGGGTGAATGAATTATCCTCAAAAAGATTGGTGATATTTCGAGCATCCAAATGTAATTTAAAATATTCCCAATTTTACCTTTAGGAATTGAATTCATGTTGTGAGTTTTCATTTCCATGGAACTGAGGAAAATATTTCTAGAAACTTCCAATATGCCCTGTTTAAATCTAGTTACTGCATCCTAACATTTCTAATCCTTACAGTGATTGCCTACATCCCCAAACCCTGAAACTCTTATCACTAGATGTACTTTTTTTAATAGAAGTTAGGAGAAAACCCATGATTTGAAGATGGGAAGCAAAGTCTAACCCAAGGAAGCCTCGGAGAATCAGAGCACACATTACTCTAGAAGAGGATGCAATTTCTGTCCCCACATCCACATAAGGTGACCTGTGCCCTCCCCTTCAGGAGAGGATGATGCCTCTAGACCCTGTGGGCACCTACAAACATGTGCATTTTCCCATCCACAGACAACTACAAATACATATAATTAAATACAGTGATAAAGGCTTTACAGAGGGTATGTGTGTGTTCATTTGTTTGTATGTTTATTCATTTGTTTAGTTAAGATTCTTCACTAGACTCTGGAATGAAGGGCTCCTTTTCATTCCCATGTCCCCATAATTTCCCTGTCCCGTCTTTCTGACCTGACTCATTTTGATGATGATAAACAATGCCATTTTCCTATCTAAGCAACTGTTCCTGTAACTTCGGTTTAATTTAGATTACACATACTAACTCAAGGAACTTTTGAGGTACTCTGTCGCTGCCTCACCAACCAGTGGAAATAAGGAGGCAACCACAAACTCTTCTCCAAGCAGATTATTCAGGAATCTTGTACTTTTATTTTTCTTTCTACCTCTTTCTCTTCTCTTCTCCTTTCTCCTTTCTCCTTTCTCCTTTCTCCTCTCTCCTTCTCTCTCTCTCTCTTTCTTCTTCTTCCCAGCCCCCAGCACTCACGGGTTAAATACTTTCCCTAGTCCCAATCAGCATCGGCTATGTGCAGCAAATCATAATAGGCTGCGGGAAATCATGCCAGCTTGCATCACAAACTGGAGGCACTCAGCTTTTCCAAATAAGGGCTTGTTTATCACAATGATTTAGGGTGGCAGCTGCGGCTCTCTACATATCCCCCTTTTTGTTTTAAACGCAACAGGCAAGAGTAGAGGTCTGATCTCCAGTAACCATGAAAAGGACATTGCAATGGCCCTACAACCTGGTGGTAATATCTCTTGGCAAAATATCAAACCTGTCTTTGAGAACACGTACATCTAGTTTGTACTACAAACCGGGCTTATTTAGCCACTCGGCACATGCCTCTGTCTTAGGTGATTTATTTGCCAGAGCCCTAACTCATAGCAGCCAAGTTGGTGCCATGCCCGCCTTATGCCTTTTTCCTGGAAGTGGGACCTGGGGCATCAACCCACATGCAATCTGACGTGCTCTCCAAGAGACCGCTAGAAGCTGATCTCTAGTGCAGTGCTTAGCCTCACATCCTGAGTGTGAAGAAGAGCATGGTTAACCAAG
The DNA here is from genome assembly GCF_008632895.1 of Mastomys coucha. Classification (NCBI taxonomy): domain Eukaryota; kingdom Metazoa; phylum Chordata; class Mammalia; order Rodentia; family Muridae; genus Mastomys; species Mastomys coucha. The sequence continues at coordinate 88,240,873 of NW_022196905.1, forward strand.
CCTGTGGAGATTGCCCATCCTCCAGGGCTGCAAATGCTTGCACTACCAAAGCAGCCTGTCATTGCTGCCGGACCCGCATACTGCAGATGCACCACAGCACCAATATACTGACAAGGACCAGTAAAGCATCCACGGTTCCAATACCCACCCACTCTTTCAGATGATTCATAGCCAATTAAATCACTTTCAGTACAGGGTAAATATCACCAGAAGGTCATTTTATGAAAGATAACATTGATTTTGTACCAAATAGGAACATATGAATTTAACTCAGTAACAAATTATAACGCTTTCTATAGCTATACAATTAAATCTGGCTATTTCTTCCCTATTTCAAATATAACCAGTAACAACCCTCTCTAGCCCCAAAGCCCAGGGAACCGGGTAGACGACTCATCATAACTTCTTCAAGCTAAATGGGGTATAGATATAAAAGAGGGGTGGGGAAGGAAAAACAGAATTTTATTAGTTTTCTGATGTCTGTGTCTTGACTGGATCAGGCCAAAGTCCAGGACATCAAGAGTTCAAGCAGGCCAGTTTAGCATGTCAGGACAAGGAAATTCACCATGGCTGTATATTTCTGTAATACATGAATCTCAAGACAAATTTTCATTATCATTAAGATATAATTTTTTTGTTTGATTTGCTGGAGTCTAATCATCAATACAAAGAAATCTACCTGGGTGGTATTTGGGTTCCCAGTGCCTCAAAGTCTCCAAATAAGAAAAATTCTGTCTCCAATTCTGATATAAATGACAAGATAAAATTCCTTATTTTGTTAATGCTAAGATTGCACCATTGGACGGGTACATTTGACCAGGGACGAGCAGGGAAGGCATCTCCCACTGGCTCAGTGACAATAGACAATCGTACATGCACAACAACCTTCTCGCAGCAGCAGCCACAGCTGTTCCAAGTTTCCTTTTTAAGCTTGTTTACTCTAGGGGCAAAGGTGCTAGCAGTTTAGCATTACTACCATGTTTCGAAAGAATTTAGTTTTGTTTTTTTTTTATTTTTTATTTACTTTTTATTTCATGAAACCTTTGCCCTTGGGCATCTTGAAACACAGGGAAGCAATGCTGACACCTAGCTTCCCGCCAGACTTCTGGACAAAAGGAAGTACCGTAAGTGGCAGTGTTATAGGGGGGAGGTACAAGCAGCCCTGGGCCTGTGGGCTCCACCCTAATGGTGGACTTCTCCATTTTCTGTACTAACTTCTCAAGTTCCTTTTCAGAGTCCGAGCCACTCTCATCAGTATGATCTTTCTCAGACTTTGCTGACCTCTCTTCCTTCAGCTGTTCTAACTCTTCCTGTCCCTTCTCTACTGCCTTAGAACACACTTTATTCTCCAGGCAGCCCCTAATCAGTTTCCAGATTGGTCAGACTTCACCTTTTAATAGCTCCTTAAGAGCAACAAACACGAGACAAAATTGCGAGTTCCCCAAACTATCACTTTTGATTTGCCCTTAACGGAACTTTATCGCTCCACTCCGGAGACCTTATTGCCTCTTTACCGAGGTCCTTCCCTTTCGTCCCACCTTACCTGGGAACTTACCAGTCGACTGCCCTGTCTGCAAGGAGTTCTGAGCCATAGAAGATGTCCCCATACAGGCCACCATTTGTCGCCACCTCACCGACCAGTGGAAATAAGGAGGCGACCGCGAACTCTTCTCCAAGCAGTTTATTCAGGAACCTTGTACTTTTTCTTTCTACCTCTTTCTCTTTTTCCCTTCTCTTTCTTCTCCTTCTCCCTTCTTTTTCTCTATCTTTCTTCTTCTTCCCAGCCCCCAGCACTCGTGGGTTAAATACTTTCCCTAGTCCCAATCAGCATTGGCTACGAGGCAAATCATAATAGGCTGCAGGAAATCATGCCAGCTTGCATCACAAACTGGAGGCACTCAGCTTTTCCAAATAAGGGCTTGTTTATCACAGTGATTTAGGGTGGCAGCTGCGGCTCTCCACAGTACTCCTCTGAAGTATACAAGGCAAGGCTCATTTACAGAGGCTCTGTCAATGGAAGAAATGGAGTGAGAGCTGAGAAATCATTCAAAATGTTTACCCCTGATTCTAAAAACTGACCAGATATTTGAATCCCTTCTATTCTAAATGTCCAGTAAACTAGTGGAACACCTCCAATGTTAGGAACTTCTTACAAGAAGCACACTAAAACCCCAACTCAGGACAATTCTTCAGATATGTAAGTCAAAGTTCTCCAGAATAATAAAACCAAATAAATACAGATATGTGTGTTTATGTGTGTTATATGTGTGTATACACACAGGAAAATTATTGCCTTTAGTAAGAACTAAATACATTTATTTAGTACATTTAAAGACATATTGCCTACAGTAAGAACTAAACACACATACATCTCATACACATACACACACACACACAAAAACAGAGATTGATGAGAAACTGGATCATATGATATAGAACTGGAGAAAATCCCAAATCTGTCATTTGCAAATTACAAACATGGGAAAGCCAGTGGTGGGATCTTCTCTGTAGACCAGGCTCGCTTAGAACTCAGAGGGAGCCACCTGCCTTTGCTGCCCCAGTGCTGGAATTAAAGGCCCATGTCCCTAAAGCATTGCCAAGCTAATGCCTTGGTTTTAAAACAGAGCACAAAAACTCCCTACGCATTGTCTGAAAATACTTTAAGATAAAAATAAAATCCTTCCACCAAGAGTGCTACCTTAAGGCTGTGTATAGGACTGCTAAAATTCATTGGGAGCTGCTGGTGAGGGCAGTTAGAAGCTACCCTTGCTGAAAGGGGTTGGCTTCTCTCTTGGGTCCACAATGTTAACAGCACAGGATGGAAGCCTGGAATCTTTGCCTGTATTTTATATCTATTTGTCTTCCTTGTTTTGGTTGAAGGCACAGAGGTAAGTCGTTGTCCTAACTCTACAGTCACCTTGGATTCTAGAATGAACAAAACCTCACAAAACCAGTGCCAAGCCTAGCTTTCTAAGGCTAAGGAAACCCAGGATTCTGCCCCTAGAACATTTGCCAAGAACCTTGTCAATGTGCTGTGTATCCAAGCCCTTCCTTCTTTGGGAGAGAGGAGTGTGACTGCTAGTTTTATAAGTGAAAACACTCAATTATAGTTCCAAGTTATTCAATTAAATACAAGTCTAAGTACTGCTGTGAAGGTGTTTGGTCTGGGAACTTTTCCTGAGAAGAACAAACACCAACTCACTGTAGACAGAGCAGCAGCAGCAGTCCAGAGAAACACTCCAACCCAAATCTAGCTTGGCCAAACAGTGACATTGGTTAGGATTACTTCCTGAAGTGTGGATGAGGAGTTACTTATAAGGAACATGAGCAATTTATGGTGGTTACACTGCTGAAGAAAAATATCTCCTCTAGAACTGCTTATATAGCCATGTAGCCATTGAGGATGGGAAAGGCTTCACAATATCCTACCTTCTACCATGATTTAAAACTAATGAGCCCAATCCAGTCTCTTTTGGATCTTCACAGCTGCTGACAGTTCAAGAGAGTAATGGTCACATCATGCCTAGAGGAGAGAATTCACAGGTGAATTTAACATTACAATCAGCAGCACCTAAGTAAAGAAATTGTTTTTAACAGTCAGGATGAGCTTCAATTGAATCTAATATTGAATCTAATCAGTACTGATGAGTAGTGCTCAGTTTTTCCCAAAGAAATTCTGCTATAGACAACTAGACACAGCTCCTGCCTAAGGGATTCCAGACAGATAGCCTACCTGCAGATTCCAGACCTCCCACCCCTATAGCCTCCCTTTCCGTAGGTTCTGTCTACATGAATTCAAGCAGACCCAGGTGGGGGGTATTATGTTTATTTCATATGTACTGAAACAGTAGAAATGTTTTCCCATTGTTATTCTTTATGCAGCACAGTAGGATGGCTATTCAGACAACATTTATATTGCATTAGGAAACACAGATAATCCAGAGATGACCTAAAGTACAGTGAAGACACACACAAGTTATATGCCAATTCTACCATTTCATATGACAGACTTTGATGACCACTGGTTTGAGGGAGGTCATGGAACCAATCCTCTAGCAGCATGGAACAGTTGTATACACACACACACACACACACACACACACACACACACACAACACAACACACATCTGGGGACTTGCATGTGGAAGCTTATGTATAAATCTGAGCATTAGACTCTGACTACCCAAAGGCAGAATGTACAGGTTCCTTCCATCACCATCCTTAGGAGTATAACTGCATAAGCTTAAGAATTCTGTATACCAAGCAATGTGCTTCTAAAATGGCATCAGAGATGATGTGGACACCCTCAGCACCACCAGCACCACCAGAAGCACTTTGAAGCACAGCACTGGAATCCTGTAGTCCTTGGAGCCTGGGATGTTGAGCTTTAATATCCACTCCACCTAAAAGACCTAATTATCTTCACATAGACTGCCAAGTTAACCATGCTGGCACCTTCTGGAAAGCAAGGTTTTGGGAGAGCCTTTCATTCCTACCTCCTGCTGGTTCAAAGATGCAGGTGGGTCTGTTGGATAAGAGGGGGATTCTCATAAGTATGAGCACTAGAAAAAGAGTTCTTCTATAAGTCAAGTGTTTTGTTACATATATACTGATTTGCCTCTTGTTATTTAATTACATACTCTGTCCATCTGCTATGTCTTTTTGAGTCTTGTTTCTGTAGCCATATTGAATTCCACCCCACACTGCCCTTAAAATGCCCAGGTGGCTGCAGAAAAGTAGGAAGAACTAACACATTTTAGTTTGTTCGTTTAGTTTCCCAGTCCCTTCCTTACTTGCAAATTCCCCAGCTTGCCTAGGGGGAATATCGGATTTAGATTAGAAAGTGTTTAGTTCAGTGTATTAAAAATTTCAATTATCTAAAAATTAAAATGACAGAATGAAAGAATTTCTTAAAATAAAACAGAAAAATTCTATTTTCAAAAAATTTGTCCAAGTCTTAAGATGCATAACTATTAAATATGAGAGCTGTTTCTTACTCATCTCTGAGGGTTGTTTGTATCTCACAGAGAACAAAAGACATGTCAAGGTAAGTTGTGACTCAAGCCAGGGTGGCAGCAGGGCCGGGCAGACTAGGGTGGAAGAAAGACAGGAATGAACTGGACACCCAGGGTACCTATTTACCTTACTTTAATTTTCCTATTCATATTTGTTGAGTTAGATGGTGACAGTTAGTATTGCTATCACAGACATGGTGTTTGAGGTCAGGAAAGAGATTGATTCTGATTGTTGTGCTTATTTTGGTGAGGTTAAAGCAGAAAGACATTTAAAATGCTATGGCAGTGAACTCACAGAGGGGCAAAGGTTAAAGACAGACATGGCTCAAGTTTCCAAATCAGGGATGGGAGGAGTCTCAGACATAAGGGTGATGTTGGATGGAGTGGGAAAGAGCAGTTGCTCCACTTCAAGGAAATTATAGTGGAGGAAGGAAGGTCTTTAAAGCCTCCAGAAAATGGATGGATCGAGAAGGGGAAAGTGGGATGGGCCCTCGATAGAAACTGTGATGTCGTTGCTAGAAACAATACAGTAGAAAACTAAAACCAACCTGTCTTCACCTTGACACTGTCTTGTACATAAGCTCTCAGCAGATATTTGAGAACCCAACAGATGAATGAACTTCAACACCCTTCATATTTCCCTAATAGTTAATCACGTTTTTAGTAAAATTACTAAAAAGGTTTTAAAAATTCCAAATGATCGCTTTCAGCCAGCTTTCAGGGTCACCTTTGAATAAATCATTTCACAGTTACTACAGGGTAGTTAGGAAATCCCCTACACAAATGTAAACAGAACATTCTCTATAATTTACTTTTCCTACTTTCTTAAAGCTCAGCCGGCTAGACCTAAAACTTATTTCATATTTGGTGTAAAAATTACTGACTCTCTGCTCCCAACACAGACAGAGCCTCTTTTGTGTTTATCATCTCTACCTTGATTGAGTCTTGAACACTGTGTGTGTGTGTGTGTGTGTGTGTGTGTGTGTGTGTGTGTGTGTGTGTGTGTGTGTGTGTGTGTGTGTGTGTGTGTGTGTGTGTGTGTGTGTGTGTGTGTATGTGTGTGTGTACCTTCTGAAGGTAGAAATATTGCTATAAAACACAGGAGATTAAAGTAACAAATTCCCATTAAAAATTCACTAGATTCAACAAATGCTACCACTTACTTATGTTTATTTCTAATCTTATTTTGTTGTTTTGATGAAAAGGCACACAAAAATGAGCACTGAAATTGGTCTCCTTAGGGAGTAAAGAGAACTTAAAGCAACAACAGAGGGAGAAGATGATGAGTGGACCACAAGTCTTAGAAGGTGATTGGTGCTCCTGGCAGTTTTGAGAGAAAAATAATGACATGACATAGAGGGGAAATGGAATGACAGAGTACAGAGCCTGTGAAGAAAAGAAAGATGGCCTCCATTTTCCAGCAGGAAGAAGGAAGAAGGTTCCCTAGGCAGCAGAAAGTTTCTGTCTTATCATTTTTGCTTTGTTTCTGTGAGACAGAAAATCGTTTAAACCTATCTACTCGTCAAGCTTAAATAGTAAGACAGTGTGCATGCACAGGAGCTTGGAGAAAATGAAGGGTATCTAGAAGAACACATGTAGTAGGCAGAAAGAATTTCACAGCCAGGCACAACAGTGCCCACTGGTAATCCCAGTCTGTTGGAGGCAGAGGCAGGAGGACCAAAATTTTTAGACCAGCCTGACCTATACAGCAAGATCATGTCCTGAAAAGGGAGGGGGGGTGAAGAACTTTGATATCTTTGGTATAGTTCTAACTTAGCCAATTGCTTCCTCTGGGACTTCAATCAATTCTGAATTTCTTTTGCTCAGACTCTTCTGGAAAAAATAGAATTCCAGTGAGATGTTTCTAGGGTGGATTCAGGGTCTGACTCATAAGGCCAACTCTTCTTTTAACCCAACTCCTGGAAGGGGCTCCAGCAGTTCTTTGACTTCTCAGGCCAGTTTCTCAATATGAGTTGGGACACAGACCTCAGGTTTTTTAAAACGTGTTTTGCCAGCGCTAACTTCATTGTTCATAGCAAGTTTGGAAAAATGTTGGCAATCTGCCGAAAGTGCCTGTGTTTTATACTATGCAAAAATACCACAAAGTAATCAACCCTCACCACTGAAAACAATTTGAGCCTTTATCTCACTCAAACATTCACCCAGCACTAGGGGTCAAATAGCATACTCTATGAATTACACTGATCGGTTAATTCATCTGCTGATTTTGTAGCACAGTGTTGTTCTCTTGTTCTATTCTAACAAGCTATCTATGTCACTGTCAGCATAATAGTGGTTGTATACTCTAGACAGAGGCAGCTCAGAACAGTACTTTATACTTCAAGCAATGACAATAAAAAATAAAAAAAAACACAGCTTTGCTTGTCCATTTCCCAGCTACCTCTTGGCTAGCTGGAGCTTGCCCTCTGGGTAGTTTCTTAAGAATGCCTGAAGAAGTACCTTAGTGGTTAAGAGCACTTGTTGCTCTTCCACTGGACCCAAGTTCAGATTTCAGCACCCATGTCAGATGTTGACAACTGCAGCTCCAAAAGATACAACACTCTTTGTCTGGCCTCCTAGGAAACTCATTAACATGGTTGTTTTCAAGAAGGGCCCTTAGGAACACTAATACCTGAGCTCTTGCATGCCTAAAATGTCCTTTTGCCTTTATTCTTGACTGGTGTTTTGGTTGGACTGTCCCCAGCAGAAATTAGCAGTCATGGGTTCTCTAGTCTTTCTTCATGTTCTTTCTCACTTTGAAGAAACCAGCACGACAGCTATTCATGACAACAGCGATATTGCTGGAAAGGCCTTGGAAATTTTTAATTATCATTCAATGTGATTATTCTCTTACACCCTTTGTATTTATGCCTCTTGGAAAAAGCAGTGTTTGTTCCGAGAACTGATGATTAAAACAAGAACAAATTGGTCTTGGACAAGACAGAGCTGTAAATTATATTTCAAAATCATTTGTCTAATTGTTTGAGGGACAAACCGTAACAAGCTGCCCTGTGGATCTTGAGACTTGACCATTGTGTGTTGGCTAATAGTCAGCACTAATTATTAAATATACTCCGACTTGTCAATGAGTGTGGACTCCAGATCACTGTGGAGAGTGAGCCTCAGATGTCTCCGCTTTGCCATGGAGACATTTGTATAACATTATGAGGCTGTATCACTTGACAATAGCAACCTTCTGATAGGTTGGAGACTATCTGATGATATCAAGATCTTTAGCTCTGAGACACAAAATGGCAAGCTTCCTAATTTCTCCATCCTTTCTGTCAAATTTCTTTTACTTAAGAAGTTAAAAGAGTCTATAATTTCACTAAGACTTGAGAATCCTAAGTTTTGACAGTGTGACATGGTACTCTGGTCTACAAATTCGCTGATATCCTTGGACTAGGTATGCCCCATAGGCCTCAGGTTGGCTTGACTAGAGAAACTCAAATATGCTCATCACAGACTAAATGGAGCTGGGGAACCAAGTCTTCTTTATTCTTTTGTCTATTAATAGTTTGTATTACAAAAATGTTACCAAGAGAGAAGGTCTACAAAGTATAGTTCAAAAATTGTGAAAACTAGGCTAGAGAGATGGCTCAGAGGTTAAGAGCACTGACTGCTCTTCCAGAGGTTCTGAGTTCAACCCAGCAACCACATGGTGGTTCACAACCATCTGTAATGGGATCTAATGCCCTCTTCTGGTGAATCTGAAGACTGCTACAGTGTACTCATATAAATAAAATAAACAAATCTTTTTAAAAATTGTGAAAACTATTAAGTCATTTAGATATTTCAAATGCCATAAGAAATGTACTCATTGCTAAGAGGCAAGAAACCATAGAAGGTTTTATATGTTATCTCACAAATGAAAATTCAGTCCTTGAAAGATATGCCCATGTGATATTTTTGGCACACTCAGTAGAAAAACATAGGTTTGCCATTCTGTCTCTCCTTTACCCTAGTCAGTACTTTTAGTGATAATAAGTAGTCCTTGTTGGATTATAAAAGAAAAGAATTTTCTGTTGTATAACTGAAGAATGACAGCAAGAGGGACTTGGCAAGATGCTGTTATATAGCTTCCAGGTGGGGTCAACTGGTAGTTATGCACAACCAGACCAGAGGCAGGTGAGAGGGTCTGAGATGCTGTGTGGTCCAGGTCATGCCCAGTATGAGACAGGCTGTACAATTGTGAGTGCCCGCTTATGCCCCAGTGTAGATAGTCATTATGACACAGGCCTGGCTGGCATAAAAAGTTTGCTGTTTTAAGAGTGACTTGCCAGGTGTGTGGTAACCATGTGACTCTGGCTCACTAGATACGTATTCCCAATATCTCACGCTTACTGATCTTTAGCATCTTAGACTCCTACTTGGCTAAACAAAGGCCAATCTTTCAATTCTGTTTCAGTCTCACCTCAACTTTGAACACATTCTGTCTCTTTGTTGATAGGTAACCTGACCTTACCTACAAAGTTCCTAGGCTAAGCTTTCACATCTGGCCCCACTATTGACACACAGAAACTGTAAGTATGTAAAGAATCAAAAGAACGTCAGATCACTTGCTTGGAGAACTCTAAAATAGCTGTAAGATTTATATTGTTTCTGAGCGTGTATTTAGTTCAAGTTCAGAGTAGACAGCATGCAGCAGATATTCCAAGTAAAACTTTTAAGAGGTGAATAACAAAGGCCCCACACTAGACAAACCTTAGAGGATGCACATGAGCCCCGCCCTGTCCTCTCAGGCACTGTGCTTCGCTCATCTCTTCCCTTTTCCTTATCACCTTCAGGTAAGAGTCTTTTTCCATGCTGGAAGCTCTGAGTGCACGTATGCCTTCCAGAAATCTTTGTTGCTATCTTAAGTAGCTTATTGAAAAACAGCTTTTGAACCAAATAAATTATTCTCACTGAGAAAAACAAAACTTACAATATATCCTATTTTATTCCAGAGCACCAAAGGCTATACTTTCAGGAATCATTTTATAATTCATTATTGCAAAGACTCTTCAAATTAACTAAAAATGTAACAAGTAAAGTTTTACCTTCTGGGGATTGAATATTACCAAGTATGTTTACTACCATCAGATATAAAAGACTAATGGTTTAGGCACTGATCAAAGATACAGGATGGCTCTGGAGGAGTTTCAAAAGAAGAAAATCACAGCACCAAGGACCTCCTGCCTCCTGCCCCCTTGCCTCCACCACCCTTTCCTCCCTGCCCCCCTACCTTGCTGTGACTTTTTTTTAATGAATTTTTTTGGATATTTTCTTTATTTACATTTCAAATGTTATCCCCTTTCCCAGCCCCTTCCCCCTCCCTGAAAAACACCTGTCCCATTCCCCCTTCCCCTCCTTCTATAAGGGTGTTCCCCCACCCACCCACTCCCACCTCCCTGCCCTGGCATTCCCCTACACTGGGGCATTGAGCCTTCACAGGACCAAGGGCCTCTCCTCCCATTGATGTCCAACGAGGCCATTCTCTGCTATATATGTGGCTGGAGCCATGGGTCCCTCCATGTGTACTCCTACACTGTATAAACAAACTCAAAGGAAAAAAAAAAAACACATAATCATTTCATTAGAATCTGAGAAAACATTTGACAAAATTCATCACCCCTTCATGGTAAAAGTCTTGGAAAGATCAGGAATTCAAGGCCCTTACCTAAACATAGTAAAAGCAGTAGTCAACATCAAACTAGATGGAGAGAAACTTGAAGCAATCCCACTAAAATCAGGGACTAGGCAAGGCTCCCCACTCTTTCCATACCTATTCAATATTGTACTTGAAGTCCTAGCCAGAGCAATTAGACAACAAAAGGAGATCAAAGGGATACAAATTGGAAAGGAAGAAGTCAAAATATCACTATTTGCTGTGACTCTTACTGGGTCAGCATTTCCTCTCCACCAATGCTTTCCTCTGCCAATGACTTGACCACAGAATCTTCTCCTGAGTTTCAAATTATGAGGCAGATGGCAAATGCAGTGTCCCTCACATTGTACAAGCAGAGAGATGAGCATAGAATCTTCTAGTATCTCCAAGGACAAAGGATCAGGGCTAAATGTAAAGAGATTTGGAGTGATAGGAATTTTTGGTTTTACAAAACAAATCTTGTCACAATGGTTTTTACAGGCCGGCCTATGAGGCCTTAGCCACTCTTTCTCAGCATCTCCCAGTCCTCAATACCTGGTTTTTTTCCCCAAAATTTGAAGGTACTATCCCCAAATGTTTGAAAGAATTCAGCACAATGTTTCTCCCATTTTCCCAGCTAATATACAGATAGTAAATCTGACTATATTGAGAGGCATGAGCATAATATTGACAAGGAATTTAAAGAACAGATCACACTTAGAAGTATAACTAGCAGCTTTCTTACCACACTCACGGATTCATCTAAAACTACATTACTGTGGCACCGCAGAAAGAACAGGAGAATGTGGGGGAAGGGGCAAGCACTAACAGGAGCCTCATCCATTGCTCATCTCCTCACGGGGAAGCAACTGGAAAGCCTGGCAAAAGTAATGAGAGCTTTGAAAGCAAGATCAAGAGAGGAGACTGCGACCCTTATTAGGCAAACAAAGGAAAGCCTGCTTGATGCACTTAGACTCTCAGTAACATTCACAACTGCAAATAGCATGGGAAATGGCATCTCTTGTTAAGAGCTGAGCCAAGGCAAGAAGATTGAAAGTGTGGGGGATTCAGAGAGAGCTCTGAGAAGAGAAAGGCTTGGAACACAATGGCATTGCTCTCCATGGGGAGCAACTGCATTACTGAACCACCAACTAAGCTTGGCCTCCAGTCATTGCTTGCACAGCATGTACCACAGCTGGTAACTAACCATGGGCTTGCTAATTTGTATGTTATCCAACCTCTCTGTATACTTAAGGATTTCTAACATAATTTAGCTATGTTCTTAGGGAACTAGGCATGTGTCTATGCCACCTGCTGTTACCTGAGCTGTTAGGGTCAGAGCCTGCACCCTGTCACCCCTATCAAACTAGTTTGGCCACCCTTCTTCAATAAATCAATTAGAGAAATGAGTAATAGTGAAAAGCAGAGGGAGACGTATTCAGTGTGACCACATGGGAAGAAGACAAAAAGGTGATTGTCTCCAGAGTCCTGACTTGAGATACAGGCTTTACAGAGGGCAAGAGGCATGCTCAGATAAACAGTCCTGGTCCAGGCATGGTCCTGCCCATCAATGACAAGCCTTTGTCATGATTTCATCATGATTTAATTTTAATGCCAACATATTCAGAACTATATCCTGTCAGATGGATGCTGGGTGCTGGGGAGATAATTTTACCTATTTTCTGTCGAATCATCTTTCAGAGATAATTTCCTATTTTACTATGGTTGGTATATTTCTTCAGTTCTGGTGAGTAAAAAACTGTTTTCTGTGTCATTGTTTCACTGAAGTTATTAAACCATTCGTCCATGAATCTGCCTTTGTTTTTTTAATGTTTTTTTAATTGGATATTTTCTTTACATTTCAAATGTTATCACCTTTCCAGGTTTCCCTCCCTCCCTATCACATCCTCCCTCCCCCTGCTTCTATGAGAGTGGTCCTCCACCCACCCACCCACTCCCACCTCCCCGTCCTTTATTTCCCTACACTGGGGCATCTATTGAGCCTTCATAGGACCAAGGATCTCTCCTTCCATTGGTGCATGACAAGTCCATCCTCTGCTATATATGCAGCTGGAGCCACGTGTACTCCTTTGTTGATGGCTTAGTCCCTGGGAGCTCTGGGGGGTCTGGTGGGTTGATATTGTTGTTCTTCCTATGGGGTTGCAAACCCCTTCAAGTCCTTCAGTCCCTTCTCTAACTCCTCTATTAGGGACCATGCGTTCAGTCCAATGGTTGGCTGCTAATATCTGCCTTTGCATTTGTAAGGCTCTGGAAGCTCCTCTCAGGAGACAGCCATATCAGGCTCCTTTCAGCATGCACTTCTTGGCATCTACAAGAGTGTCTGGGTTTGAATGAATCCCCAGGTGGGACAGTCTCTGGGTGGCCTTTCCTTTAGTCCCTCTGCTCAACACTTTATCTCCTGTGAGTATTTTGTTCTCCTTCTAAGAAGGACTGTAGCACCCACACTTTGGTCTTCCGTCTTATTGAGCTTCAGGTGGTCTGTGAATTACATCCTGGTTATTTGGAGCTTTTGGGCTAGTATCTACTTATCAGTGAGCATATACCATATGTTTTCTTTTGTGATTGGGTTACCTCACTGAAGATGATATTTTCTAGTTCTACCCATTTCCCTAAGAATTTCATGAGTTCATTGATTTTAATAGCTGAGTAGTACTCCATTGTGTAAGTGTACCACATTTTCTGTATCCATTCCTCTGTTGAAGGACATCTGGGTTATTTCCAGCTTCTGGCTACTGTAAATAAGGCTGCTATGCCTTTATAAACCTTCTGTTACAGATAAAAAAGGCTGGCGCAAAAGGCTCCAGTTAATTTTGGAAAGTCAAACCAAGATTCTCTAGTTCAAATGCAATGCTATTGTATAGTCATTAAATCAGAGTCACAAATTTCAGAACACAATCAAAAAATTTTCTTAATGTTTTTGAACTGAAAAGTGTTGCAGGAAATATTTAAAAAGATCACCCTTCAATGTATCCTGCCCCACTGGACCAGGTTTCCCCTCTAGGGCCAGCACTGGCCGGCCACATCACTATGTCCTGGCGGGGTCCTGCTATTCTCTCCCAGCTGGCAAGCTCATCTCGTTTACATGCAATACCCCACACACCCTACAATCAGTCATCTAGCGCCTAGCTACCGGGTAAAAACAGAACTCTTAAGGCTTAATTATCCAATCAGGTTTATATATCAATAAGATCATAATTTACAAGATGCCAACACGATAATATCAGAGCCAAATGATAAAGATAATGCTTTAACCCAATTATTCTAACCTTGTGAAAACCTTAGCTACTTGTGGCTGTTTAAAACCATTCGGGATGTGGATTATCATCCTGTTTGTCTGCCTCCATGTTGATTTTCCTCCTTCACCTCTGACCTCCGACCTCCCTCACTCCTAAACTTCTCGCTCTTCCTCCCTATTCCTATCCAATCACAGGCCTGTCACTGCCCTAATGTGATTAGACAGAGAAAATGCTGCAACAGAAAAGAATTTCATTTCAGCTACATTTGTAAATGTCATGGATGGAGTAACTTACCACTCTAGCACTTCGAAGGGGTACACAACAAAACTGTCACTTCCCTTCGTCTTTGTGAGCAAAAGCTGAGTGAAGATTCAGTGCTGACCAGACAAAAAAGACATTACCCACACACGCAAAAGCCCTTTTAAAAAGGTTTCCATGGGAACCAAAAGGAACTGATTCATCGGGAACAGTGATATTTTACAGATAACAGCCAAAATTAAAATGGAAAAGTTGGCAAAATAATATAGAAGTAAAAGTTTAACCCTTCTAACTAAAATCTCCTTCTTCTCTAATATAAGTGCTCTTCACAAGAGAGAAACGCGATATGAGTAGTGGTGTAATTCCTCTGGTAGGAGCAAAGAGGTGTTCTCCTCTGTTATAGTTTGGTTTTGCTGAAACAGGGTCACATGTAGCTTAGGTTGGCCTCAGATTCTGTATGTATCAAAGATGATCTTGAATGTCTGATCTTCCTGTTTCACCCTCCCTGTGCTGAGATTACAGGTGTGCACAACTCCTCCTGTGTTTCCCACAGGATTAGGCCACCCACCCAACCTCTGAGCAGCCATCTTCAGAGGACACAAACGGACAAGCCCTTCTGGGCAAATCACTTTACTAAAGACACAGCATGCGATCTTTAAGAGCATGATCCTTGGTGACTGAAGTAACTGACTACACCGCTTCCTGTTCACGATGGACTGACAGCTCCTCCATATTGATAAAGTTCGTAGTCCTTAGCTCAGCACAGTTTCCTGTTCATGATGGACTCCTCCATACTGATAAAGTTCGTAGTGCTCAGCTCAGCACAGGGCCCTTCACAATGAGACTCTGACTTTAGTCTCCTCTGACCCTCCCTCATCTTATCTGCAATGCAGCCATGCTTCTTTTTGGGGGAGTTAGACTCCCTGAGAATGCCCTTCTTTCTGACCAGGAATATCATCAAATATTTAATGTTCAGAATTAGAACTAAAGATGGTTTAGAAAGATGAAAGTGATTTTCCTGGATTACATGTATTTTTTAAAGCATCTGTCTTATCTTTTAATTCAAATCTGAGAAACAAAATATTTTATTATGTCTTTTCTTATTTGGCCCTATGTTTTTAATGCTTGAACTGTTACGCCTTGACTTTGGAGGAATTTTATGTATTAGCTTCTAACCATTTAAGATAAATATTCAGATTTCTTTTTACACATACACACACACACACACACACACACAACTTCCTAATTAGTTACAATTTTGTTAGCTCAATATTCTATTTCAATTATAAATATTGGTCAATGAAATGCCATGTAGTTACTTTGACTATAACCTCTGTCATATTTTGTTGTATTTTTAGAAGTTCACCTCCTTTGGCTGTTAGAGAAAATGCTATTATGAACAAAAGTTTACAAACAACTCTTTAAGACCCTGCTTTCAATACTCCTGTATATACATCCAACATCACTAGGAGCTCTCATAAGAAATACTTTTAAGGACTAGTTCGTACCATTTGTTTGAAGCAATTTTTCTCTCATTATCATGTTCCTTAAAACATTTCCAGCTTAATCCAGTGAGGTGGCTTGGAGACATAAGGAATCTTCAATCTCCAGGGTCTACATGATAGAAATAAAAAAAAATAATCCTGCAGGCTATATATCCTCTGAACTCTCCACAACAAACACTCATGTATACATATCAACACAAAATGGTTTTCTTTTTTATTTTAAGAAGTTTTATTTTAAATCCAGTATTATGCTATGCCCAAATCAATGGTAAGAACTAAAGTTAACCTGGAAGCTCCACTTGCGCAAGGACAGATAACATCCTGCAATGCTGGGAACTCTTGTTCATGTAAGAGGACAAGTAACATGTTTTCACTTCAGCAAACAAGGTTGGTTGCCCAACTGCACAGGATGCGCTTGGTCACAGGTCAGGATGCATGCTTTCCCCTGATTAAATAACAGCAGAAAGTGTGATAGCCTTGTGGTTCTATGTTTATCAGCATCTGACTAACATAATTCAGTGCCATTCTCTGGGATTCCCCAGTATGGACCTGGCCAGTATCCATCTCCCTGGCCAGTATTAAGAAAAGCTTGTACTCAGTTCAATGGATGGCTGTGAGCCTCTATATCTGTATTAGTCAGGTACTGTCATAGCCGCTCAGGAAACAGCTATATCAGACTGGCTTGTCCTTCCTTCAGTCTCTGCTCCATAGTTAGGCTCTGCAACTCCTTCCGTGGGTATTTTGTTTCCCCTTTTAAGAAGGAATGAAGTGTCCACCTTTTGGTCTTCCTTCTTCTTAAGTTCCTTGTGGTTTGTGGGTTGTTCTTCCTGTATTCCGAACTTCTGGGCTAATAACCACTTATCAGAGAGTGCATACCACGTGTGTTCTTTTGTGACTGGGTTACCTCATTCAGGATAATATTCTCTAGATCCATCCATTTCCCTAAGAATTTCATAAATTCATTGTTTTTAATAGCTGAGTAGTACTCCATTGTGTAGATGTACCACAATTTCTGTATCCATTCCTCTGTTGAGAGACATCTGGGTTGTTTCCAGGTTCTAGCTATTATAAATAAGGCTGCTATGAACATGGTGGAGAATGTGTCCTTATTACATGTTGGAGCATCTTCTGGGTATATGCCCAGGAGTGGTATAGCTGGGTCCTCCAGTAGAACTGTCTAATTTCCAGAGGAACCGCCAAACTGATTTCCAGAGTGGTTGTACCAGCTTGCAATTCCACCAGCAATG
>NW_022196905.1:88258291-88266617 GCF_008632895.1 Mastomys coucha
CAACCAAGGACTATACATGGTGGGACTGATTGTTCTGGCAGCATGTATACAGTAGAGGATTGCAAAGTCACGCATCAATAGGAGGAAAGGCCCTTGATCCTGTGAAGGTTCTGTGCCCCAGTGTAGGGGAATGCCAGGGCCAATAAGTAGGAGAGGGTGGGGTGGCAAGCAGGGGGGAGGGGCGAGGCAACGGGGGTTTGTTCTTGTTTTTTGGGGGGAGTTTTGGTCTGGTTTTTTGTTTTTTGGTTTTGGAGGGGAAACTGGGAAAGAAGAAATCATATGACATGTAAATAAAGAAACCATCTAATAAAAAAAAAAAGAAAAGAAAAGCTTGCTTTAATTGAACAGCTGTGGATTTAGTCTTTCCCATCACATTTTTCAGGTTTAATACAGCTCCAACATTTTTAGCATGAAAGTACCCATGTATGATACCAAAAATGTATTCCATGTATATTAATTATGCATAAATATTACTCAAAAATTCATAGTTTAAGTTCTATAGCATGGGTTTTGTTGATCAGAAATCGAGGTGTCATTTAACTAGGTTTTCTTATTTATTTAGGGTCTTAGGGGACATCCAATCAAGGTGTCAGAGAGACTTCCCTCTTTTGGAGGCACAAAGAGGAATGCCTCATTCAGTTTTGCTTCAGTCACTTGATTCTTGGCAGAATTCATGTCTTTGAGGGCTGTTGACCTGCAGTGTTGTTAATTATTATTGCTGTTAGCTCAACAATACCCACAGTTCTTTGACATGTGCCCTCTCCCAATAAGACAGCTCACAACATGGCAGCTTGCTTTATCAGAGTGAGAAAGTGAAGTCAAAGAGCTCCCAAAGTCAACTTCTTTCATAACCTAACCTGGGAAATGACCTCTTATGACTCTTCTCAGAGGGTATTAGTTATGAGCAAGTCTCTTGGCCCAAGTCACATTTAAATGAAGTCAAATTACGTAAGGATATGAATACAAAGAACCAAGATCACTGGGACTCATTTTAGAAGTTGGTCCCCAACATGAGTATCCAGAGAACTTTATAAAAAGGCCCAAGTGTGTGCTTATTATTTCCAGGTTAATATTTTTCAAGGTGTATTAATGTGCTAGTCACTCTTCTAAGTACTTTGCATATATTAACACGTTTGATTCTCATAATAGCCCTTTGAGGAAAGCATCATTATCGCCTCTATTTTACATATGAATAATCTGAGAATTTAAATTTAAGCAATTTAAATTTAACTGCTCAAATACTATGCCAAGGGCTTGCAGCAGGCACTCAGTTAAACTATCAGGGAAACCCTGCAGTCTGGCTCCAGAAGCAAGTCTTTCCCACTGCACTTTACTATTAAAAAAAAAAAAAAAATAGATGCACAAATAGCTGTAGCTGGATATGGACAGTGTGAAGTGCCCATCAAATAAACCATTTCAGAGCAATCTCATTCCTTCTGAACTTTTCATGGTTGTGCCATAAAAAAGACAAGATGATAAATATCTCTCTACTGTCTTTAATTTTTATAAGCATTCTTTTCCTGGGAAAAGTTAGGACTAGAGAGATTTGAGTAACATACCATAAGTCACCACATAGAATATTGCTTTATCATATTGTACCATAAATATTGGCTTGTATCATTCTCAAAAATATGCAATTAATGTCTATTCTTAAGCTTTACTTCAGCATTCATATTGCTTTTTTACTACGATAGCCTTAAGGGTGATTATTTTTATTTCCATTTTCTTAAATCTAGAAGCCATACAGCCCTTTTGAGTGCTTGAAACAGCTGGGTAGTATTTTATAAAGTCAATGTTTTGCTTTGAGGCATTAGATATTCTGTAGAATAAATAATGTTTTCAAGTGTCTTGATGGACCACTGTCAGGACTTGCGGCAGCTTCTCACCTGTTCCCTTAAAAGTGCCTACTGAAGCAGGGCATGACAGCTCACACCTTTAACCCTAACACCTTTAACTCTAGAGGCAGAGGGAGATGGATCCCTGCAAGTTCCAGGCCAGCCAGGGCTTCATAGAATAACAGTATATCTTAGTTAGGGTTTTATGGATATGAATAGACACCATGACCAAGGGAACTCTTACAAAGAATATTCAATTGGAGCTGGCTTACATTTTCAGAGGTTTAGTCCATTATTATCATGGTGGAAAGCAAGGCAGCATGCAGGCAGACATAGTGCTAAAGGAGGAGCTGAGAGTTCTACATCTTTATCAGTCAGAAAAAGGCAGTCAGAAGGAGACTGTCTTCCACAGACAGCCAGGGGAGGGGTCTCTTCCACACAGAGCAGAACTTGAGCACAGGAACCCTTAAGGCCCACCTACACAGTGACACACTTCCTCTAACAAGGCCACACGTCCTCCAATAAGGCCACACCTCCTAATAGTCCCACTCCCTGTGGGCCAAGCATATTCAAACCAACAAACACTGTCTCAAAAAGCAGGATAATAAAATGCCTATGTAAGTAGACTTACTATAAAATTAGGAAAGCATAGCAATAGTTATGAAACCATTTTCCACATATATGACTCTGAAAATTTTCCATTTGATTTATTGATATTCCAATGTATTTTAAATGAATCTATGAATGAAATAATATAATAACATCAAAGGCTTAAGGAAACAATAAATAATATTACACTATTGTTAATACAACATAATTTTAAAAATATTCTTCCATATTTTGGCATAGATTTTTATGGCTTATTCCTTTTATCATTTACATAAATAAAACACAAATCATAATTGTATAAATGTATAAAACACAATGTATCTACCTAGTCACATGGAGGAAGATACATGTTTCTAGTTCTTGGCTGTTAGGAAACACTGCTACTAACATTAGGGTGTGTGTGTATGTGTGTGTGTGTGTGTGTGTGTGTGTGTGTGTGTGTGTGTGTCTATAAATTCCATTGCCCTGGTTTACTAGAAATACGGGTATAGCTTTTCTGAGTCACATGACCAAAGTGAATGCTTATTTTTGCAGGCACCTGTTAAACTGGCCAAGGTTGACAAGGCTGATCAGTGCTGTGGTGGCACTCACACCTTGATTCTCAGCACTTATATGTTGGAGTTGATCGAAGCCAACTTGGCTTTATTAACCTATTAATATCTCACTTAGCCATTCTAGAAAGTGTAAGGTGGTATCTTCATGTGATTGTAACTTGTATTTCTCTCATGATAAAAAACATTAAGCAGTTTTTATCTGAAAAGTGACCATGGTATACCTTTTCCAGGAAGTGTCTGTTTGGAGGAATTTTGAAATACTTTTTTTTTAAAAAAACAACATACTCCAGAATTCATAAAATTAAGTAAAGTTCAGTATTTGGAGACAGTTACTTTGTAATTGGACTATTGGAAGATGGGAGTCATGTGCTAAAGCAAGAATATCAAAATTTAGAATCATCTTTGGGGTCAGCTGACACACTTTCATTGTAAAATTCTTTGAATTTTTGCAAGTCTGGAGATTGCCACAAACTGATATATCAGCTTAGCAATCATTACTCTTTCCAGCTTCTTCTTTGCTATCATGAACTATAGTCCTCCTCATGATCTAGAAGCAGCTGTCCAATCACATTCCCACCATTAGTACATAAGCAGGCAAAAAAAGTACTTGAGCATTTACAAGTGGCTTACCAAATATACCAAAAAGTAAAAAAAAACAAACTCATTTTAAATTTCAGTACTTAGCCATTCAATTCTAAATTAATCATTACCTTTTCAAGAAAAAAAAATTGCATTTGTCTTTATTTAACTTTTGTTCCTTTCTTTGTTTCAGCACCCTTCTGTCTTTCCTCAGCACATTCAATTTAGAAGAATTTTTTTCATTTGAGATTTTCATACCCATTTACAATGTGTTTTGATTAAATTCACCAAATTTCCATCACTCTTACACTCATACTCCCACCACTTTACCCTCTCATTTTACAATTAAGCACTATGGCATACCAAAGTTTCATTATGCCACCACAATGCTACATCATGACACCAAAATGATCCCTTGTGACATCACAATAGTCTATTGTGTTATCACATGCTGCATGGTTTTAATCACAGTGCTTATTTGTGACATTGCAATGCTCCACTTTGACGACAGTGTTCCATTGTGCTCCATTGTGCTCCTGAAATCACAATTCAGAATTGAGCCATCATGACATCCTATTGAGTCATCACATTGCTCCATTGTCACATCACAATTGCCTATTGTGACATCACAATGTTCCATTAAGTTCTAGAAGCCTGCCCAAACATTGTTTCTCTAGAATGTAGCTAAGGGGGTGGAGCATCAGCAGGGACAAAGGTTGATTTTGCAAGAATAAAAGTTGCTTATTACTTAATAATATTTACCTGTCTTGACTCTAAGTTATTTTGAGGCCAGAAGCTGCAGGCCTCAGGCAATTAACACCCTATTGTTAAACAGTGGGGAATGGGGGGGATTAAATAAAGAGATTCTCTGCCACCACTCCCTCCACCAGGTCCTCCACACCCCCAGGCCTGAGGCTAGGAGTTCACTGATTTCTTGCTAGCTAGAAAAAGTTGTAGAAAGAAACAGTCACTTTGAAAAGAGATTCTACTCTTTATTTCTAAGAGAAAGAACAAGGGGGAACTAACTTTCTATTGATCTGAAGAAAAACCAACTGTTGTTGTTCTCAGTTCTATATTTTCTCAGGATACATGATTACATGGTATCTCATGCATCTTCTTTCAAAAAAGTTCATAACAAGTCCAAACATAAATTCAAATCATAATTCAAATAAGAAGTAACAACTAAGATGTTTACATGTGTTCTCATTAAGACTAGTTATCTAACTAAACATTCATTATAAGCTACCACTAGCTCCACAGGTTCATTAAAAGTTAAAAACTATAATTCTTAGATCTAAGTTAACATGTTATGTCAAGAGGCAAATCATCTGCCTAGCATCTCATTAGTACTGAAGTTTTGAATAGACAAACCCAGCAAATATCTTTTCTTCTGCCCTGGCACCTACAATAAATCATTCATTCCTTTTTACTACCTTTAGTTATCAAATAATGACTTCACAGTTCTCCTGTAAGGAATGTTTGATTGTAAATCCATTACACACCTGCTTTCTATCTTAGTGCAATTAACTTGTGACACATAAAGGCTTTCAGGGCCTTAATTGAAGCCCTCTTTATAAAGGGCTCAATAACTACTACTATAAATTTAGTAATTTTCTAGATACATCATTAGGAATTAAGAAATCACCTATTTGTCTACAGAGCATTACTACAAGAGAGTACATCTTCACTGATCTGCAGAACATCTGTCCAACAGGGTGGGATAAAGCCCAGGTATTATCGGACTAATTTAATAATGATAGGAAAGTCATATCAACTGCAATAATCAATCCTGAAGTGAGATTTCTGAAATCCTTACAATTCAGAATTATGCATCGCAGACCATGCAATATGATGTGTCACCTCTAGAATGTCACTTATATGCCTTTATTCTTTCCTATATGGTTTCTGACAATTATGAAACTACAAAGACTAATTGTAACAGTACAATGATCCAATGTGACATCACAGTAAATAGTGACATCACAATGCTCTATTTATAATTATAACTCAGCTGTAAAACCACAATGTTCAATTGTGTCCTCACAATGCCATGTAGAAACATTGTGATGTTCTGCTTTACCATCACAATGTTTCATTGTAACATCACAATGGCCTACTGTGACATCATGATAGTACAGGGTATGATCTCAGTGATTAAATGTATTATCTTAAAACTCTATTTTGATATTACAAAGCTGCACTGTGGTATCGCAGTCCTCCACTGTGCCTTTACAATGCCCACTGGGGAGTCACAGTGTAGCACTGTGACATCACAGTGCTGTCTTGTACTACAGAAGCATTACTGCTCCATTGTGACATCATAATGCTTTGTTGGATCACTACAGTGTTTTGTTGTGGTATCACAGTGCTCCATTTGACATTACAAGGTTGAATTTATACATCACAATGCTCTCTTGTGGTAGCAATATTCTACTGTGATTTCACCAAACTAAATTTTGACATTACAATTCACAATTTTGCCACCACATTGGGAATTGTGGCATCACGATGCTCCACTGTTCCATCACAATGCTCCACACTAACATTACAAAGTTCCACATGGATGCTCATGGTAGCTTATCATGCACCATTAGGATGTTAGTTAGGTGGTTCCATCCCAATACTGACTAGTCTCAAACTGCTGGATCTTGTTACCACATGGTTGATCCTCTCTTCTCAATGCTGTGCTATGTTATCACAATGCTCCATTGTGCTATCATGACATTACAAACCCCAGTTCTGACATCACTCTGCCCCACTTTGAGATGCTAGATTGTTCAACCCAAATGTTGAATTGTGTCCTAAAAATACTGAATTTTAATATCATGATGTTTGATTATTCCCTTCCAGTACTGTAATATGAAATCACAATGCTCAAATTTTACAATCACAGTATTTCACTTGACATCAGAATGCTGTTTCATCATAATACCTCATTGCATTACAATGACATTACATTGCTTTGCTTCTACACATCAAAAATGCTGTGCCTTCATAAAGCTGTATTGTGACTTTACTGCAACATCACAATGGTCCATTGTAAAATCACAATATAATAGTGAGACATCACAGTGCTCCACTGTGCAACAACACAGTGCTACATTGAGACATCACAGTAGTGCATTGAGACTTCATAGTGCTTCATTGAAACATCACAGTGCTCCACTGTAATATCACAATGCTGCATTGAGACTTCCCAGTGCTCCACTGCGACATCACAGTGCTGCATTGAGACTTCACAGTGTTCCAATGCAACATTACAGTGCTGCATTGAGACATCACAATGCTGCATTGAGACACCACAGAGCTCCATTGTGACATCACAGTGCTGCATTGAGACACCAGAGAGCAACATTGTGACATCACAGTGCTGCATTGAGACATCACAATGCTCCATTGTGACATCACAGTGCTGCATTAAGATATCATAGAGCTTCATCGTAACATCACCATGCTGCACTGAGATATCACAAAGCTCCACTGAAACATCACAGTGCTGCATTGAGACACCACAGTATTCCACTGTGACATCACAGTGCTGCATTGAGACACCAGAGAGCAACATTGTGACATCACAGTGCTGCATTGAGACATCACAGTGCTGCATTAAGATATCATAGAGCTTCATCGTAACATCACCATGCTGCACTGAGATATCACAGAGCTCCACTGAAACATCACAGTGCTGCATTGAGACATCACAGAGCCCTTTCTACATCCATTTACAGCCAGGAGGTGCTCCTGTTCCACAGCCCCCTGTGCACGTTTCCTGCAAGGGGAGAGCAGGTCTCTAGGGAATGCTCTGACCCCAGGACTCAGGCTAGATCTCCATTTTCTCTTTAGTGACTTTCTAAAGTGGGTCCAGCCAGGAGGCACAGGCCGCAGAAGCTGCAGAACAACCAGGACAGGGACCTTCATTCATCTATCTGCACACAGGAGGGAGAGCTGATCCACAGCCTTCTGTGCATGGGTCTTACCAGGGCAGAGATGATCTCCCAGGAGTGCTGACACAGGCTTACAGACTCACAGGAGGAACAAACTCCCGCCAGAGACAGCAAGAACATCTAACACCGGAGATTACCAGATGGTGAAAGTCAAATGCAAGAATCTTACCAACAAACAAAGACTACTTGGCATCATCAAAACCCAGTACCCCCACCACAGCATGTCCTGGATACCCCCACACATCAGAAAAGCAAAATTTGGATCTAAAAATCAAATCTCATGATGCTGATAGAGGAATTTAAGAAGGACATAAATAACTCCCTTAAAGAGGTACAGGAGAACACAGGTAAACATGTACAAGCCCTTAAAGAGGAAATACAATAATCCTTTAAAGAATTACAGGAGAACATAGGTAAACAAGTAGAAGCCCCTAAAAAGAAAACACAAAAATCCCTTAAAGAATTAAAGGAAAGCACAATCAA
Organism: Mastomys coucha; assembly: GCF_008632895.1. Taxonomy (NCBI): domain Eukaryota; kingdom Metazoa; phylum Chordata; class Mammalia; order Rodentia; family Muridae; genus Mastomys; species Mastomys coucha. Next base: position 88,266,296 of record NW_022196905.1, read on the forward strand.
AGGAATTGAACAAAATCATCCGGGATCTAAAAATGGAAGTAGAAACAATTAAGAATTCACAAAGAAAGACAACAACTCTGGAGATAGAAAACTTAGGAAAGAAGTCAAGAACCATGGATGCAAGCATCACCAACAGAATACAAGAGATGGAAGAGAGAATCTCAGGTGCAGAAGATACCATAGAAAACATTGACACAGCACTCAAAGAAAATGCAAAACACAAAAAGATCCTAACCCTAAACATCCAGGAAATTCAGGACACAATGAGAAGACCAAATCTAAGGATAATAGATATAGAAGAGAGTGAAGACTTCCAACTTAA
>NW_022196905.1:88268050-88268252 GCF_008632895.1 Mastomys coucha
TTAACCAAACCAGGAGCTGGTTCTTTGAGAAAGTCAACAAAATAGATAAACCATTAACCAGACTAACTGGAGGGCATAGAGATAGTATCCTAATTAAAAAGATCAGAAATGATAAAGGAGACATAACAACAGATACCGAAGAAATCCAGAAAATCATGAGATCCTACTACAAAAGCCTATACTCAACAAAACTGGAAAACCT
>NW_022196905.1:88270167-88290979 GCF_008632895.1 Mastomys coucha
GGCTCACAGACATCTATTGATCTGAGTACAGGGTCCCCAGTGAAGGAGTTATAGAAAGGACCAATGGAACTGAGGGGTTTGCAGCCCCTTAAGATGAACAACCATGAACTAACTAGTACCCTCAGAGCTCCCAGGCTATCAACCACCAACCAAGGACTGCACATGGAGCGGTCTGATTGTTCTGGCAGCATGTGTATAGTAGAGGATTGCAATTTGATCTTCAATAGGAGGAGAAGAGCTTGGCCCTGTGAAAGTTCTGTGCCCCAGTGTAGGGGAATGCCAGGGCCAATAAGAGGGTGGGGTAGCAGGCACGGGGAGGGGGGAGGCAACAGGGGTTTGTTTTTGTTGTTCTTGTTTGTTTCTTTGTTTTTTGGAGGGGAAACTAGGAATGGAGAAATTTACATGTAAATAAATAAAATATCTAATAAAAAAAAAAGAAAACTTCCATAACCTAAGAAAAGAGATGCCAATGAAAATACAAGAAATCTACAGATCTGCAAATAGTTTGGACCAGAAAAAAAAATTCCTCCTGTCACATAGTAATCAAAACATCAGATGCACAAAACAAAGAAAGAATATTAAAAGCAGTGAGGGAAAAAGTCAAGTGACATATAAAGGCAGACCTATCAGAATTACACGAGATTTCTCTCCAGAGACTATGAAAGCCAGAAGATCCTGGGTTGATGTCATACAGAACCTAAGAGAACACAAATGCCAGCCCAGGTTACTATACCAAGCAAAACTCTCATTACCATAGATTGGGAAACCAAGGTATTCCATGACAAAACAAAATTTACACAATATCTATCCACAAATCCAGCCCTTAAAAGGATAATAAATCGAAAACTTCAACACAAAGAGGGAAACTATATCCTAGAAAAAGCAAGAAAGTAATCTTCCAACAAAACTAAAATAAGATAGCCACATGAACAGAATTCCAACTCCAACAACAAAAATAACAGAAATCAACAATTACTTTTCCTTAATATCTATTAATATCAATGTGCTCAATTCCCCAATAAAAAGACATAGACTATCAGATTGGGTACGTAAACAGGACCCAACATTTTGTTGCATAGAGGAAACCCGCCTCAGTGACAAAGACAGACACTACCTCAGAATACAAGACTGGAAAACAATTTTTCAAGCAAATGGTCCCAAGAAACAAGCTGGAGTAGCCATTCTAATATCGAATAAAATCAACTTTCAACCTAAAGTGATCAAAAAAGATAAGGAGGGACACTTCATACTCATCAAAGGTATGATCTACCAAGATGAACTCTCAATTCTGAACCTCTATGCTCCAAATGCAAGGGCATCTACATTCATAAAAGAAACTTTACTAAACCTCAAAGCACACATTGTACCACACAAAATAATAGTGAGAGACTTCAACACCCCACTCTCTGCAATGGACAGATCATGGAAACAGAAACTAAACAAAGACACAGTGAGAGTAACAGAAGTTATGGAACAAATAGATTTAACAGATATCTAAAGAACGTTTTATCCTAAAACAAAAGGACATACCTTCTTCTCAGCATCTCATGGTACCTTCTCCAAAAATGACCATATAATTGGTCACAAAACAGATACAAGAAGATTGAAATTATCCCTTACATCCTATCAGATCACCATGGACTAAGGCTGATCTTCCATAACAACATAAACAATATAAAGCCCACAAACCCGTGGAAGCTTAACAACACTCTACTCAATGATAACTTGGTCAAGGAAGAAAGAAAGAAATTAAAGACTTTTTAGTGTAGAGTTTAATGAAAATGAAGCCACAACATACCCAAACTTATGGGGCACAAAAAAGCAGTCCTAAGAGGAAAACTCATAGCTCTGAGTGCCTCCAAAAAGAAACTGGAAAGAGCATACACCTGCAATTTGACAGCACATCTGAAAGCTCTAGAACAAAAAGAAGCAAATTCACCCAAGAGGAGTTGAAGGCAGGAAATAATCAAACTCGGGGCTGAAATCAACAAAATGGAAAGAAAAAGAACTATACAAAGAATCAACCAAACCAGGAGCTGGTTCTTTAAGAAAAATCAACAAAATAAATAAACCCTTAGCCAGACTAACTAGAGGGCACAAAGACAGTATCCAAATTAACAAAGTCAGAAATGAGAAGGGAGACATAACAACAGAAACTGAGGAAATCCAAAAAAATCAGGAGATCCTACTACAAAAGCCTATACTCAACAAAACTGGAAAACCTGGATGAAATGGACAATTTTCTAGACAGATACCAGGTACCAAAGTTGAATCAATATCAGATAAATGATCTAAACAGTCCCATATCTCCTATGGATGTAGAAACAGTCATTAATAGTCTCCCAACCAAAAAAAGCCCAGGACCAGATGGGTTTAGGGCAGAGTTTTATCACACCTTTAAAGAAGACCTAATACCAATACACCTCAAATTATTCCACAAAATAGAAACTGAAGATACTCTACCCAATTGGTTCTATAAAGCCACAATTACTCTGATACCTAAGCCACACAAAGACCTAATGAGGAAAGAAAACTTCAGACCAATTTCCTTTATGATATTAATGCAATAATACTCAATAAAAGTCTTGCAAACCAAATCCAAGAACTCATCAAAACGATCATCCATCATGATCAAGTAGGCTTCATTCCAGGGATGCAGGGATGGTTCAATATACGGAAATCCAGCAACATGATCCACTATACAAACAAACTCAAAGAAGAAAAACCATATGATCATCTCATTAGATGCTGAGAAAGCATCTGACAAAATCCAACATCCCTTCATGATAAAGTCTTGGAAAGATCAGGAATTCAAGATCCATACTTAAACATAGTAAAAGCAATATACAGAAAAATCAGTGGCCAACATCAAACTAAATGAAGAGAAACTTGAAGCAATCCCACTAAAATCAGGGACTAGACAAGGCTGCCCACTCTCTCCCTACCTATTCAATATTGTGCTTGAAGTCCTAGCCATAGCAATTAGACAACAAAAGGATATCAAAGAGATACAAATTGGAAAGGAAGAAATCAAATTATCACTATTTGCTGATGATATGATAGTATACTTAAGTGACCCCAAAATTCTACCACAGAACTCCTAAACCTGATAAACAACTTTAGCAAAGTAGCTAGATAAAAAATTAACTCAAACAAATCAGTGGCTTTCCTCCCCACAAAGGATAAACAGGCTGAGAAAGAAATTACAGAAACAACACCTTTCACAATAGTCACAAATAATATAAAATATCTTGATGTAACTCTAACTAAGCAAGTAAAAGATCTGTATGACAAGAACTTCAAGTCTCTGAAGAAGGAAATTGAAGAAGCTCTCAGAAGATGGAAAGATCTCCCATGCTCGTGGATTGGCAGGATTAATATAAGAAAATGGCCATCTTGCAGAAAGCCATCTACAAATTCAATGCAATCCCCATCAAAATTCCAACTTAATTCTTCACAGACTTAGAAAGAGCAATTTGCAAATTCTTCTAGAATAACAAAGAACCCAGGATAGTGAAAACTATTCTCAACAACAAAAGAACCTCTGGTATCACCATCCCTGATCTTAACCTGTATTACAGAGCAATTGTGATAAAAACTTCATGGTATTTGTACAGTGACAGGCAGGTGGATCAATGGAGTAGAATTGAACACCCAGAAATGAACCCACGCACCTATGGTCACTTGATCTTTGACAAAGGAGCTAAAACCATCCAGCGGGGGGGAAAAAAACAAACAGCATTTTCAACAGATAGTGCTGGCTCAACTGGCGGTTAGCATGTAGAAAAAAATGAAATCGATCCATTCCTTTCTCCTTATACAAAGCTCAAGTGAATCAAGGACCTCCACATAAAACCAGATATACTCAAACTAATAGTAAAGAAAGTGGAGAAGAGCCTCGAAAACGGGAAATTTTCCTGAACAGAACATCAATAGCTTATGCACTAAGATCAAGAATTGACAAATGGGACCTCATAAAATTAATTACAAAGCTTCTGTAAGGCAAAGGACACTATCAATAGGACAAAATGGCAACCAACAGATTGGGAAAAGATCTTTACCAATCCTATATCTGATAGAGGCTAATATCCAATATATACAAAGAACTCTAGAACTTAGACTCCAGAGAACTAAATAACCATATTAAAAATGGGGTTCAAAGCTAAACAAAGAATTCTCAACTGAGGAATACTGAATGGCTGAGAAGCACCTAAAGAAATGTTCAACATCCTTAGTCATCAGGGAAATGCAAATTCCAACCTCACACCAGTCAGATTGGCTAGGATAAAAAACTCAAGTGACAGCAGATGCTGGAGAGGGTGTGGAGAAAGAGGAACACTCCTTCATTGCTGGTGTAACTGCAATCTGGTACAACCACTCTGGAAATCAGTTTGGCAGTTTCTCAGGAAACTGGACATAGTATTACCAGAGGACCCAGCTATTACCACTCCTGGGCATATACCCAGAAGATGCTCCAACATGTAATAAGGACACATGTTCCACCATGTTCATAGCAGCCTTATTTATAATAGCCAGAAGTTGGAAACAATCCAGATGTCCCTCAACAGAGGAGTGGATACAGAAAATGTGGTACATCTACCCAATGGAGTACTACTCAGCTATTAAAAACAATGAATTTGGGCTGGTGAGAGATGGCTCAGTAGGTAAGAGCACTGACTGCTCTTCCAAAGGTCTTGAGTTCAAATCCCAGCAACCACATGGTGGCTCATAATCACCTATAATGAGATCTGACACCCTTTTCTGGTGTGTCTGAAGACAGCTACAGTGTACTTATGTATAATAATAAATAAATCTTTTTTAAAAAGCAATGAATTTATGAAATCTTTAGGAAAATGGATGGATCTGGAGAATATCATCTTGAATGAGGTAACCCAATCACAAAAGAACATACATGGTATGCACTCTCTGATAAGTGGATATTAGTCCAGAAGCTCGGAATACCCAAAATACAATCCACAAACCTCAAGAAACTCAAGAAGATGGAAGACCAAAGTGTGTATACTTCGTTCTTTCTTAGAAAGGGGAACAAAATACCAATGGAAGGAGTTTCAGAGACAAATTATGGAGTAGAGACTGAAGGAAGGACAACCCAGAGACTGATCCACCTGGGAATCCTTCCCATATTCAATCAGAAACCCAGAAACTATTGTGGATGCCAGCAAGTACTGACTGACAGGAGCCTGATATAGCTGTCTCCTGACAAGCTCTGACAGAGCCTGACTAATACAGATGTAGAGGCTCACAACCATCCATTGGACTGAGTACAGGGTCCCCAATGAAGAAGCTAGAGAAAGGACCCAAGGAGCTGAGGGGTTTGCAGCCCCTTAGGACGAACAACAATATGAACTAACTAGTACCCTCAGAGCTACCAGGGACTAAACCACCAAACAAAGAGTACACATGGTGGGACTCATGGCTCCAGCTGCATATGTAGCAGAGGATGGCCTAGTAGGTCATCAGGGGGAGGAGAGGCTCTTGGTCCAGTGAAGATTCTGTGCCTCAGTGTAGGGGAATGTCAGGGCCAGCAAGCAGGAGAGGTGGGTTGCTGAGCAGGGGGAGGAGGGAACAGGCTTTTTGGGGGGTTTTTTGTAGAGAAAACCAGGAAAGGAGATATCATTTGAAATGTAAATAAAGAAAATAACTAATAAAAATAAAAAATAAAAAACACTGAAGCACAAAAAAAAGACATCACAGAGCTCCACTGTGACATCACGGTGCTCCATTGTGACATCACAGTGCTGCATTAAGACATTACAGAGTCCATTGTGACATCACAGTGCTCTACTGTGACATCACAGTGCTGCATTAAGACATCACAATCCTGCATTGAGACTCTACAGAGCTCCATTTTGATACCATAATGCTGCATTGAGACATCACTGAGCTCCATTGTGACATCACCACGCTTCATTGAGCGATCACAGAGCTCCACAGTGACACCATAGTGCTGCATTGAGACATCATAGAGCTCCATTGTGACATCACAGTGCTGCATTGAGACATCACAGAGCTCCACTGTGACATCACAGTGCTGCAATGAAACATCACAGTGCTGTACTGTGACATCACAATGCTGCATTGAGACATCACAGTGCTCTACTGTGACATCACAATGCTGCATTGAGACATCACTGTGCTCTACTATGACATCATAGTGCAGCATTAAGACATCATAGAGCTCCATTGTGACATCACAATGCTGCATTGAGACATCACTGTGCTCCATTGTAACATTGCAATACTGCATTGTGCTCATTACAAGGTTTGATTGAGTAACATAAAATTGTTTTAGCATTCTATCTCAATGTTATGTTTTGACATCTCAGTGCTGACATTACAATTAGTCTTAACAATATAAAATTTATTTTTAAATGTAAGGATACTGTAATGATTATCATATCAATTTTAAAAGGCAGAAAATACATAGAAAAGTCAGAACTAAGCTAGGACTCCTGCCGAAATAATGATTCAGGGGCTGAAGAAGTACTCTTTAAAATCTTAAAATCTCCTTAAAATGTTTTTCAAAACAATTTCAGAATGTATATATTTATTGAGTCTGAATGTGAAGCTGAAGAAAGGGGGTTTCCCATCTAAGCTTAAATTAATATTTAGGTGAAGTCAGATATAACCTTTTTCTTTCTCATTTTACAATCATATTATAAATTGACAATTTATTGTTATATATGTTTATGGAATACAAAGTAACATGATTTGTGACTAGATTGTGAAACTGTTATAGAAAGCTACTGATTGATAGGTATATCACCTCAAACCTTGCCATATTTTGTGACTAAAAACAAAAGTTGACATTTATCCTCTGGGCATTTTGAAGTGTATTATTAGTGACATTTAACATGCTGTGGGATACATCTCGAAAGCTCTTTCCTGTGTTTGAGATTATGTAGGGCTTTGACCAGCATCTTCTCCTTTGCTCTTTATTCACTGTTCTCTCTCCTCTCCTATGAGTCCAGTTGCTTTACATCCTACTCTAAGAACATGTGGTCTATGTCTTTCTATGCTTGCTTATTTCATGTCACATAATGCCCTCTAGTTCTATATGCTATTCTGCAAATGACATACTTCCATTATTCTTTTGGGGGGGTTGGGTTTTTTAGAGACAGGGTTTCTCTGTATAGCCATGGCTGTCCTGGAACTCACTCTATAGACCAGGCTGGCCTCAAACTTAGAAATCCGCCTGTCTCGGCCTCCCAAGTGCTGGGATTAAAGGTGTGCGCCACCACTGCCCGGCTCATTCCTGAACTAATTAATATTATGGAAACACATTTATTAACCTATCAACCATTCTGTTGTTTCCTTTGCTGTTTCCTCCCATTCTGTGGCCCCCTTCACTGAGTCATCTCTGTAGGGTGCCCTCCATTCTGTTGTCTCCTTTTCTGTTTCCTCCCATTCTGTGGCCCCCTTCACTGAGTCATCTCTGTAGGGTGTCCTCCATTCTGTTGTTTCCTTTGCTGTTTCCTTCCATTCTGTGGCCCCCTTCACTGAGTCATCTCTGTAGGGTGTCCTCCATTCTGTTGTCTCCTTTTCTGTTTCCTCCCATTCTGTGGCCCCCTTCACTGAGTCATCTCTGTAGGGTGTCCTCCATTCTGTTGTTTCCTTTGCTGTTTCCTCCAATTCTTTGGCCCCTTCACTGAGTCATCTCTGTAGGGTGTCCTCCATTCTGTTGTTTCCTTTGCTGCCCAGAAGCTTCTTGATGACCTAATCCACCTTGTGTATTTTTGCTTTGGAAATCTTATCCTTCAAATTCAGTGTCTATTCCACATCCTGAAATGTTTCCCCTCTGCTTCACTCTTGTACTTTCAATTTGGGGTCTTGTATTTTGGTCTTTGGTCAGTTTTGGGGTGGGTTTTGGTTGGTTGGATGGTTGGTTGGGTTGGGTTGGGTTGGTTTATGATTTTTCCCTGCTGAGGACTACACTCAGGGCTTCATGCATTCTGGGCAAGAGTCCTAGCACTGAGGTAAATATCTAGCTTGATGGGATTTTAATTTTTATACTCTAAGTACTTTATGGATTGAGTCCTCTACACACACATCCAATGAGCAGCAAAAATTGCAAAAATGAGGCAAAATTGTTAAAAAAAAATTACTACATTATTCAAACTTCTCTAATAAAACATCAAATCAACAAACATTTGGGCAAATAGGTGCAAACAAGGCAGGGATACATAGGCAAGAGAAGTGTAGGCATCCTATTTGTGGATTCAGTCTCCACCCTGAGCAGTGCCCTGGTAGATGAAGTTTCCTGACTACATCTCTGAAGGAGACCATCTTCATTACCAGCTTATCATTTGTTCTTCAATTAAGTACATTTTTGGAATTCATCTCTACTATTGGGGGTTTTATTAATAATCCACTTCAATTTATATATGTTATATAAAATCAGGTTAATTTCTGTCTTATAGAAAGACTCCTAAATAATCTTTAGGTCATGTTGAAAAGATGTCCAGGGGCTGGGGTAGAGGGTGAGGTTGGTGGGGGTATTTTTGCTATTATTTCTCCACCCCAGACAAAGCCAAAAAATTGCCCAGATATTATCCTACCCTGGGTCTATCCTTGTTTGTAGCATCAAGGGGTATATATGAGATTATTAAATGTGTAGAGAAAAAACAACATTTCTGCACAAGTGGCACAATACCCTCTTCTGCATTGGGTTATCATTTTATGGCATCAGAACTCAACTTCCTTCATGATTCTACCATAAGTACCTTAATTTCTCCACTTTACTGGGTTCCTTTCTACTGCTGTGCTTCATCTGAGATTGAGTTTGAGCATAGAAGTAGGGGAGACCAGAGTCTATGCCATTCATTTTATTTTCTTTCTTGAAACACAAAAGGGATATTATTTCTTTTATGGAGCTGTTATTTTATTTTGTATTACTTTCAAGACAAAACTTCATGTAGCTCAGGTATCCTCAAACTTGCTATGTAGCTGAAGATGACCTTGAATTTCTGATCCTTTATCCCTGTATCTCTAGGATTATAAGCATGCACTACCACATGCTTTAAAAGTACTGAGTATGGAACCCTATGTTCTGTGTATGCTAGATGTAGTTGCTTGGATGAGAATGGTCCCTTACATTTGAACATTTGGCTCCCAAATGGTAGCACAATTTGTGGAGGTCTATGAGATGTGGTTTTGCTGGAGGATAACACATCAGTGGGAACCTGTTTTCAGTTTTCCAAAGCTTCATGCTATTCCCAGTTTGCTCTTTCTGTTTCCTGCTTGCTATCAGGATGTGAGCACAAAGCTCCGCCACTTGCCACCATGTCCGCCACTTCCCTGCCACTGTGTACTCATCCTCTAGGACCATCAGTCCATATAAAACCCTTTTATGCATTATTATAGTCATGGTGTTTCACCGCAGAAACAGGGAAGTAACAGTAAACATGCCAATACCAACAGAACTATATTCCCAGCCCCCCAAAGGGAAATTATGACTAGACACTACTTTAAAGTGCCCCCCCAACCCCTGCACTTAGCATTACAATAGACAGTAAAAGATGAAACCTCAACGAAACTACCAGGATATTATAAATTTGTCCTAAGAATTAGCTGATTATCAGACATAAGTCCATCTACAAGAAGTCTTATTAGTATTATCTGCAGAAATAAAGGTACCTTCAAGAACATTCAAAACAATTAAGAGTGTTTCCTTTTAAAGATATGGGGAGGGGCTAGAGAGATGGCTCAGCAGACAAGAGCACTGGATGCTCTTCCAGAGGACCGAAGTTCAATTCCCAGGACCCACATGGCAGCTCACAACTGTCTATAACTCCTGTTCCAGGGATCTGACAACCTCATATAGACATACATGCAACACCAATTACATAAAATAAAAATAAATTAAAGATATGGGGAGTTTTGTAGAAAATATTTAAATCCCGGCCCTAGAGTTTCTACCCTTGGTCATTGAGTGCCTGGATAAAAAATCACACCCAGCCTTTATATTTACATTAAGTCTTAATCAACACAAGCTCTGGGCAGCTGCCTACCCTCCATGCTGTTGGAATCTACTTTCCAATCAATAACCCCAAGATAATATTTACTATGTTCCATCTGGGCTGCTCTTAACTCCAATTGAGCAATGCTCAGGGCCATGTTCTCTTGACTCTTAACCCATTGTGGCTTCTCCTTCCACTTCTCCTGCACATTCTTCTTCTTCCTCATGGTCCTCTTCTTCCCCTCAAGCCTGCAAACCCTAAACCCCACCTATTTATCTTCTGCACAGCTATTGGCTGTCCATCTTTATTCACCAATTAGAATTAACTTGGGGGCAGGGTCACAGGGGCTCCATGCAGACTACATGTCTTGCCCCCCCAACCCCTGCACTTAGCATTACAATAGACAGTAAAAGATGAAACCTCAATGAGGGGAGCTCATCACTAAAAATTCAATGACTTCATAGGAAAGACTTTGAGAGAAGTGGAGAAAGGCTCTACTTGCATTCTGCTTTGGAAAGCAGGAGGGTAGAAGAGTGGATTCTCTGTTTACAGCTGCCCCACACAGAACCTTATAGCAAGTAAGTGTGACTACTGCAACTGGAAGACGAGTCAAAAGGAGTAAGATAAAGTGGAAAAGGCAGGTCTGGAAGAACAAGGTGGTGACAGAAACATACATGACACATAGCAGGGGAGATCTTTGAGGGGCTGTATGGATGTAGACTTTTAGCAAATGGAAAGAAGATTTGCAGAAAATAAATGTGAAAACCTCTGTACAGTAGGCTATGTAAGCTCTCTAAGTAGAAGTCTGTAGTATTCCACCAAGAATGCACCCGGAGCCATAGTTATGTTTTATTTACAAGGACGCTGTGCAAAAGCTTGGCTACCAGGGCCTGGCACCTGTTCGGAATATTGGCAAATAAACACTTTTTCCAGGTGCAAATTAATTTTAGTCTCTTGTTTACTTTTCCAAGTCATCAGATCCTGGCAAATGGTCCTGAGTACCTCATGTATAGGGTTTAAAACAGCAAGTTGAACACTGTAAGCAGAAGGACCTCTATAGTCAAATATGTTTGGGTAGTACAGGGCTTTTGAAATGAATGTCTTGCTGCAGAATTTCTTGGAAGACTCACTATGCAAATGTGTACTATGAATTCTCAAGAGGGTGTAACATGTCACATTACTCAAATCTGACCATAGGGTCCTTGTTTTTGAAGCATCTCTAGAAACTGCTGTACCATTTGGACAAATGCCGAGAAATATTTGCAGATACATTGCCTGGCTTTGTGTTGGAACAGGCTCTTAATACTCAAGTTCAAAGGCATTTTTTTTCATCTGTAATCAAGTGGCATATTCTAAATGTATTATTCACCACATCACAGTCGAGAAGCAGCTGATTTAACCATCAAGCTGTTAATTGTCATATATGTCAAACTACATGATAATAGTCAATTAAATGATTTATTCCAAAGCTGCTTGTCTCGCCCTCTTTAGAAGTACTTCAGGCTGGAGAGATGGCTCAGCGGGTAAGAGCACTGACTGCTCTTCCAAAGGTCCTGAGTTCAAATCAGGAGCAACCACATGGTGGCTCACAACCATCTGTAATGAGATCTGATGCCCTCTTCTGGTGTATCTGAAGACAGCTACAGTGCACTTATATGTAATAAATAAATAAATCTTTAAAAAAAAATATGGCTGCAGAGATGGCTCAGCGGGTAAGAGCACTGACTGCTCTTCCGAAGGACCTGAGTTCAAATCCCAACAACCACATGGTGGCTCATGGCCATCCGTAATGAGATCTGACGCCTTCTTCTGGGGTGTCTGAAGACAGCTACAGTGTACTTACATATAATAAATAAATAAATAAATCTTAAAAAAAAAAAGAAGTACCTCATGTGCTTGGACCCATCGTCCTAAGAGCATGGGTCCTCCACGAGGATAAATATCTATCTTCCTATTCCTTTGCCCATCATGCCAAGCACATACATGGTACAATCTGAGATGGAGAAACGGAGATTCAGTACATGTACTCACAGGGAGAATGCAGCAGAAGCAGACTGAATTGACCTATACATTGCAATATGTTGGACACTAGGTAATTTTGTGCTTTTATTATCATTTCCCTAAACACACATGCACCATTTTCCTCTGTAGTAGTTCCAGCAGTAAGTATTTCCTGGAAGGACAACAGGGCAATGTATCAAAGCAAAGCTGCCATGAAGTATTTTCCTGATTGTGCCGACTTAAAGGCTTCATTGTTAGCTAACAACTTAAGCTAGCCTTTACCAGTCCACTGGTTTGTTCTTGCCCAGTGTGTTCATTAATTGGCCAAGGTTTCTACAGCTCCAGTTTCACTGCTATATTTTTCTTAAATATAACCTTTTTTCCAGACGTCTTTGCTTTTTGCAAGCTAAGAAAACTTTCCCTGTTACCCCATTCTAAAAGTGCTGGGAAGGTAAACTCTTATCATACTCTTATATATGAAGGACCTTAGCTTAGTCCAATGGTATTTTGCCAAGTAAACAATTTACATTCTATTATTTCCACTGGAAAGTCCCCTTTTCAAATTGAAGAAATTCTCAGGAAAAAGAAAAAGAAAAAGAAGAAGAAAAGTTACAGATCCTAGAAATCCCAAGTTCTTCCTATCATGGTTCTGGGGTTTTCGAACTGAATAATAGGACTGTTATTTGCAGGGCCAAACTGAAGGCACCAATACATCAAATTTACAACAGAAACATCAGGACTAAGTGGTTTTGTCAATAGCTCTATTGTTTCTGCTTCTTTTCTGCTCCTGTCATCTCTGCCATCCTCCCCAGACCTTGCTCTTATGGGCCCCTCAGCCTTATTTATTTCCCACAACCTTTAGCTTCTCCTTGTTTCTACTTATCCATGTCCCTGGTGGGCTTCTTTCATTATGTTTTGTGGGGTTTTTTTTTAACTCTATAACTACACACATGCTTCCTCCTTCTTCTCTACTCTCTCATTAATGAACTTTCCTACCACCAATGAAACTCAACAACAACAACAAACCAAGCAGTATGATTGGCATGATTCTTATTTAACTTCCAGACAGCCATTCCAAAGCTCTCAACAATCTCATGTTCTACATCATCCTCGAGGGCCAGCCCTCACCTTTCTTGATGTCAAGTACAAAACACACACACACACACATGAACACAGGCACATTCATGTGAATGCACACATGTACACACCTTCCTTGATGCCAAGCACCCCCCCACACACACACACACAGGGGTGTATCTTAGAGGTTTATATTATGCGTAGACTAGGAACTGTACTTGGCCAAACTGGTTACATTTTGTAGGAGTGACATGAACTAGTTTAATGCTTAGTTTTAAACAAAGGCCTCTGATTCCATAATGATTATCCAGTTTTTCCATTCCTGGATCAAATATCGGGTATATCCCAGGTGTGTGTGCAAGGCAGGGGTGCCCAAGTCCATGTGCAGTCCAGAGATCAATGATGGATGTCTTCCTCGACCTCTCTGCACCTTATTTTTTATTTTAAATTTTTAAAAGACAGACTCTCTTGCTGAACCTGGAGTTTCCAGTGTGGCAAGAGTTCTGGCCACCAAGCTTCAGGAGTCCACCCTTCCCCACCTCCCCAGTGTTAGGGTGACAGGCAAGTACCATCATGTCTGTTTTTTTTTATGTGCCTGTGGGGATCTGAGCTCAGGGTCTCCTCACATTTTGCACATGGGCACTTGATTGAACCATTTCCCCAGCCCTGATCCCTGGTCTTTTTGTTTATTTATTTGTTTTACTTTTAGTTACGTCCAGGTATTAATGAATAGTTTCATCTTTGACTCATTAGATAATTCAGTTAAGTCTAGTGAAAAACTTAACTCTCTGTATCCGTGCATGTTTTGGACACCTTCCTTCTACCTCCTTTAACTGGTTAACTAGTCACTTAGGGAAAATGAGAGAGGAAAGAAGAAAATTCAAGTCCCATAATACTGCTACCATAAAATCCCTATGTTGTCTCCTTAAGTACTTTTTTGAGATTTTTAGAAGACCTGGCTGCAATCTTGTAGCAAGTGTTACTGCCTGATGGGCACACAGGACATGGTTCTCGGTGCCAGAATTCTGCTCACCTCCCTCTAACCTCATCATTCCTAATCAGCCCATATGATAATCTTCAAATAATTGAATTAAATTGGACAAAGGATTTGTATAACTACTTCCAGAACCAGAGATCTACAACTGGAGAGTAAGAACAGGGACAGATGATCAACTCTGACATTTAAAGGGCAATGCAAGTCAAAAGTATAACCAAGTACAGCCAACCACTAGGATGGATACATTATATATGTATAAATAAAGACAGACAAAATGACAAGTGTTGACAAAGACACAAAGCAGCTATGCTATCAGCGGGTACATGTGCATGGCTGGTAGGCAGGTATAACAACAGAACACAACTTTGAAACACTATGGCATATCCTAAAAGGAAGAACCCTGAGTGATATTTGTTACACTGACCCCACAGTTGCCCTCTCAGGTAGGCTCCAAAGAGAACTGAAAAATAGATGTTCAAAGCAAAACTTAGAGCACACATTGCAAGAGCTCCTACCTCAACTGGATTATGTCCACACAGTGCTATAATAAATACAATGAGAGGTTTTGTTATTTCATCCTAAAAGTACCCAAGCACTGATGCTATAACATGGGTAAACACATAAAGCATTATGCTAAGGTAAAGAAGCCAGGCCAAACAAAGGCAGTATATTATATAATCCCATTTCTGTGAAGTGCTCAGAATAGGCAAACAAAGAGATAGGACCCAAGAGCAGAGGAGACTGAAGGGGGAGGGGACTCACTAATGGATACAGGGTCATTTTAAGGAGAGATGAACATGTTCTCCAACTGCATCGTGGTGGTGGATCCACAGCTGTGAGTACACTGAGTTCTTATGAATCTTGTAAACTTTCAGAGGGTGAATTTTATGCAGTGTGAGTTCTATATCAATAAAGCTGTAAAAAAAAAAAATGATGTAAGAGGGGAAATCCAGCAAGAGAGGAGACAGAAGACCAGTTGCTACATCAGGTCCATGTCAGGAACTCTAGTAATTGCTCCTTGCAGTAAGCAGCAACCCTCTAATGAGACTTGCATCCATCAGGAACAACTCAGGTAGCTGTACCATCCAGATGTCAAGAAGCAAATGTCAAGCTCTTAACATGATTCCTCTCTAGTGTCCCTCACATGGCTTCACACTAAGATCGGGTACAAGGACATCCTTCCCCAATGCTGATGTGACCCACTAATTCTCCAAGAATCCTTGGTGCCTTAGGAACTATGGCTCTTCTCTTGAGAAGCAGGTGATGATGAGCTAATGGTAGGGGAATTAGACTTGAAATTCTTCATAAATAGGCAGCAGTGCCTTAACAAACCCAGGCGTTAACATTTTGGATAGAGGTAGCTGGTGCTCTATACGTTCTTCATGGAGTACTATGCTGTACTTGCAGCATGAACAAATGAAATCGCACAGAGAATATAAATGAATGAATGCAGCTCTATTTCAATAAAGATTTTATAGCAAAAACAAGTGATGATGAGATTTTGTCCATGAGTTTTTTTAGTTGTTCTAGATTAGGTGAGGGAGTTTAAATATGTTAAGGGTATTGCTGGGTCGACAGAGTGGCAGGAGGCATCTTCACACACTGTGCCATCTTGCAGGCAGGCTCCTTTTTCTTTTCAATGTTGCTGCTATGTACTCCTACATTTTTTTCCTGCAACAAACTCTCAATAGATTTCCGTTAGTCCTGTGGCTAGTTATATAAAGCTAGATAGCGAAGAGCTGTTCTAAACTCTTCTATAGCCTGGGTTTCTAAAATAAATTAGTCTATACTGAATTGGACTTTGGGGAAGGGGGCTATGAAATATAGCATGCCTCTGCCCAGTAGCTTAGAGTTTGGGGAGGGTTTTACTGATATGTACTGTGCTTCAAAGTGTTTTCAAATACCGTACAGTTATTAGCAATAAAAATAAGGGAAAAATGTGTGTAAATGTGTGCCTTCTTTCGAAGAGGTAGAGTGGAAAGGGACTGTTTTTCTCTCATTCTGGAATCCACTGGAAGCTAATTCCAGCTTCCAACTTGCAATAGAATCAAAAGCCAAACTGCTGACATTTCCAGGGGAAGCACCATCCACCCCATTTCAGGGGGAAAGCTGGGGTCCTGGTAACTGTGAGTTCCCTAAGGTTTCCACAAAGAGGGAAAATGAGGGAGTGGAATTTCTCTTAACTCCACTTTGTCAAAGAAAGTGCTAGGAGCATGTTACACCTTTTGCTTTTATCTCTGAGTAGCATCTTTGAACACACTTGATGGGGTGCGGAGAGGTGGGGAGAATACTATTTCAATGTACAACACCTGATAAATCTAAGGAGTAGGGAGAAGGGCTTGTGGATAGCTTAGCCTTTGAGTTTGTAGGTGAGCCTGGCTTGCTTCCAGAGCATACGAGATGGAGACGGAGAGAAAGGAACCTTGCTGTGGAGAAATGTGTGGAGACATCGCAGACATAAAGAACAAACAGCTATAAAAGTGAGTCATCCATGCCCATCTCAGCCATGGCCCCTGAGTGCCTGTTAGACTTCTCTACTGCAAAGCCCCTGCCTCCCCTTCATCCAGAGCTTGGCCAGGTGGTCAGGGTCCCTTTGCAGTCCCAGTGTAAACCATTTTGGTAGCAATGAGAGACAGAGTTTGTGTATGAACATTCAGTCACCTGTGTATGAGGCTGTTAAAGAAAACTTGCCACACTACAATGAAAGTGGAACTTCCGAGCAATTTGAGTTGACCTTAAAAGCAAGCCTTGCTTCCAAAGAGCTTCGGATGAAGGGGAGAAAGGGGATTTACAGTAGAGAAAACTAGCAGGCATTCAGTTAGTCATGACCAAGATGAAGAGGGACAACTCATGCTTATAGTTGTTTGTTCTTTATGTCTGTGATGTCTTTCACAAATATCCATAAACCCAGCCTAAGTATGAAGTGTATCACAAATGAGAAATTGTCGGCAAAACTCCTAACCAGTAGGTCTCAAAGTAGCAGGAGCATTAAAGGGGTCGGGGACAAAAGTAATCAGAGAAAAGGAGAGGCTGTATTGATATACAACATAACCAGGGTGGTAGCCTGAATGGGATCTTGGAACAGGAAAAGGACATGGAGAAAAGTAAAAAAAAAAAAAAAAAAAAAAAAAAAAAAAAAAAAAACTGAAAGAAAAGATAGAGAAAAAAAAAGGTAAAGAAATCTGAGTAATTTACAGACCAATGTATCAATTTTGTTTGTTTAATATAAAAAATGACATCACTACTGTTAGATGTCACTAGAAAAGTGAGAAAAGAAGTTTTTGAGAAACTTATTCATGATGACTTAACATTGTTTTTGTGAGATATGCTCTTACTACACATACTCAGGGAAGGCCTTAAAATCCCAGTCATTCTGCACCAAACTCCCAAGTGCTGGGATCACAGATATGCTTGCATCAGGATGCTCAACACTGCTAACTATTTAATGCCATCAACATCATATTTTCATAGTTAGAAAAAAACTTACTTTGTATAATAAAAATGTCACCAAACTTTAAATCCTGGATATAAACAGTAAGTTTTTTATTGAAAATAGATTTTTTTCATACTATAAATCTCATCACAGTCTCCCTTCCCCAATGCCTCCCAGATCTCCCCATTTTCTCCCAGATCCAAATCCTTTCTTTCTCTCTCTCTCTCATTAGGAGTCAAATAGGCACTAAAAATAATAATAATTAAATTAGGTATAATAAAAGCAAAGAAGCCAGAGTAGGACAACATAAACAAACAGAAGAAAATGAGACAAAAAAGCTCAAGGAACACAGACACTGAGACATGCACACAAAGAAAACCATAGAAACAAAATCAGAAATCACAATGTACAAACAACAGATCTGGAAGAGGAGGAAGAAGAGGAGAAAGAGGAGAAGAAAGAGGAAGAGGAGGAGGAGGAGGAGGAAGAGGAGGAGGAGGAGGAGGAGGAAGAGGAGGAGGAGGAAGAGGAGGAGGAGGAAGAGGAGGAGGAGGAAGAGGAGGAGGAAGAGGAGGAAGAAGAGAAGAAAGAGGGAGAGAAGGAAGAGGAGGAAGAAGAGGAGGAGGAGGAAGAGGAGGAGGAGGAGGAGGAGGAGGAAGAGGAGAAAGAGAAGAAGAAAGAGGAAGAGAAGGAGGAGGAGGAAGAGGAGGAGGAGGAAGAGGAGAAAGAGGAGAAGAAAGAGGAAGAGAAGGAGGAGGAGGAAGAGGAGGAGGAGGAGGAGGAAGAAACCCAAAGCGTTGTTAGACAAAAATATTTCAAAAATACCACTGACTTTGTTCTGTGTTGGCCATCTACTGCTAGGCATGAGGCATGCTCTTAAGCATGGTCTGTATACCCAGTGAAACTCCTTTGGAGAAAGCTAATTTTCCCTTTGCAGGCAGTTATCTGCTGCAGATAGCTCTGGGTTAAGAATAAGGGCTTATGTCTACTTCGCCTCTCAGAACTAGGATTCCTTCTGGCTTAGACCTGTGCATGGTGTTATGGTCTCTGTGGGTTCATATGTGTAATATGTGAGCTCATATGTGTGATATGTGAATTCATATGTGCGATATGTGAGTTCATATGGGTTGCCTCTAGAAGACCTTGTTTCCTTGATGTCTTCCATCCCCACTAATTCTTACCACTTTTCTGCCTCCTCTTCCACAGTTTCCTGGGTCCTTGGGGGAGGGATTTGGTGGTGACATCCCATTTAGGACTGAGTCTTCCAAGGTCTATCTATCATTGTCTTCACGGTGTCTGGTTGTGGGACTGTATGTTTGATCTCATCTACTGCAGGAGGAAGCTTCTCTGATGATGGCTGAGAAAGGCACTGATCTATGAGTATAGCAGAATGTTGCTAGGACTCATTTTACTGCTACATTCCTTTAGCAGAACAGTAGAATTTTGTTTTTCCCCAAGACCAAGGCCTATCTAGTGTCAGGTTCTTGGTCACCCAAGGCAGTTCCAGGAGTAGGTTCTATCACATGGAGCGGGCCTTAATTCCAATCACATAGTGGTTGGTTACTCCCACAACTTTTGGGCTATTATTATACCAGCATATCTTGCAGGCAGGACATCACTGAGGTTCACAGAGTTTGTATCTAGATTGGTGCTTACCTTTCTCTTTTGATAATCTGTAAAGTACCTTCTAGTATCATGAACACTAGTCAGTAGGTCGGAAGACTCTCAGTAGGCACCAATGAAACTTCTCTGTGTTCAGTGAGTTATATAGGTGCTGTCTTCAGCAAATAGGGCCCTAGCAGCAGTTTTGCAGAGCAACCAATAGCCCTGGCAATAGTCTGAGTTGGTTAAGTATTTCCATTTAGGCCTCTATGGCCAAAACTTGAATAGATATAACCCATTTCCAGCACTGGATGTTTCATTTGATTGTGAGAGATGTCTAGTTGGGGTTTTGTCTCCTCTATTATTTGGTAAGTCCAATTCTTTCATATGTATGTGTGTGCATCTCTCTCTCTGATTTCCCTTCTTTATCTTCTGTAGCCATCTGGCAGTCATGGGCGAACTGGGTTTACCTGAAAGGGGGGCTGGAAATAAGGTAAGGGGGCGAGAGAAGGATGAAGCCAAGACAAAGGTTCTGATCAAGGCTCAAAGTTTAATAATAAGCTTTGCGTATATAAAGCAAAAACACCACAAAACCCATCCCCTTCTTCAGCTGGAGTATTTTGTAGCAGCAAGGTCAGTGCAGGCAGCCAAAACATCGAAGTTCCCATGGGAACCTGCAACTGCAGCCAAGACAGATGTCTCTGTCCAGGTTGATAAGACCTGTCATGGTGAATGTTCAAGGTCTGCTTAGCCTGCTCAAGGCTAGGAAAACTGCTCAGCCTGTTCAAGGCTGAGAAAGGCCTATTCAAAGCTGAGAAGGCTACAATGTTCTTCTTTCTTCCATCTCCCTGTTTGATCCTCCAACCCCAGCCCCCACCCCACCACTCATATACATCCATCCATAACTATCTATTCTATTTCGCTTTCCTAGGGAGATCTTACTCTTTCCATAGTGGCTGCAAATTTTGTACTTCTAGCAGCAATGGATGAGTGTTCCCCTCTCTCTACATCCTGGCCAGCATGAGTGGTCATTGATCTTGGCCATTTTTTGGCTGTGTAAAATGAGACCTCAGAGTAGTTTTGATTGGTATTGACCTAATGACTCAGAATGTTAGACATTTCTTTAAGAGTTTCTTAGCTATTACTGTTTTGCCTTTTGAGAACTCTCTGCTTAGTTGTGTAACCTATTGTTTAACTGGGTTAGTTTTGCTGTTGATAGATTTTGTTTAGTTCTTTATATATTCTAGATGCTAACCTTTTGTCAGATGTGTAATTGGTTAAGGTCTTTCCCGATTTGGTATCTGAACACTTTGATGGAATGATGGTGTCTTCTACTATACAGAAGCTTTTCAGCTTCATGAGGTCCTATTTATTAAGTGTTGGTCACGGCACCAGTGCTGTCAGTGCCCCGTTTAAAAAGTCCTCTCCTGTGTCAATGAAGTCCATACTATTTCCTACTTTCTCTTCTATCATATTCAAGATGTCTGGCCTTACATTGAGGTCTTTAATACATTTGGAGTTGAGTTTTGTGCAAGGTGATAAGGATAGATCTGTTTGGATTTTTATATGCATAGTTATCCAGTTTGACCAGCACCACTACTTATCAATGCTGTTTTTTCCCAGTGTGTATTTCTGGGCTCTTTGTCTGTTCATATGTATGTGGACCATGTCTGGATCTTCAATTCTATCCTATGATCAAAGTGTCTGGTTTTTTTTTTTTTT